>NW_021853643.1:293197-304760 GCF_003651465.1 Formica exsecta | reverse complement strand
TCCCTACATATATGTATTGTTTAAAGCTAGAAATAAAAAAAATTGTTTCTGTCTTGACAATGAGTAACTTTTTCAATGCATATCCTTTTCCTCTAAACCTACGTACAATATTCTTGTATACATTTGATTTATTTATATTATCAGTTTTTTTTTCGTTTTCTCTGTACCTTGTGTTTTGTGGCATCATTTATCTCTTATTTTTGATACAATATTGATTTGTGTTTATCTTTAATCTTAAATCGATATGTTGATATACATCGATCCAAATTATTGGAACGATTATTTTTACGAATTTCTTTCTTTAATTTCGATGGATAACAATCATGATTCGTACAATGCAGGAAAAAATACCATTCATGAAGTAGTGAGACCCATTGACGAATATGGGTTTTACGACACCGTAGACTTCAAGCATCACGACTACGTTGCGATGGAGAGATTCTTGAAGGAGCTGAATGCGAATTATCCAAATATCACGAGACTCTACAGTATAGGCTCCTCCGTGCAGGGCCGCGAGCTTTACGTTATGGAAGTCACAAAAGATCCTGGCAAGCACAGTCCCGAGAAACCTGAAGTGAAATACGTCGGAAATATGCATGGAAACGAGGTGGTCGGCCGAGAAATGCTGCTGCTGTTACTGAAGTATCTTTGCGAGAATTATGGCACCGATGAGAGAGTCACGCGGCTAGTAGAGGCTGTTAGACTGCATGTATTACCGAGCATGAATCCTGATGGATACGAGATCTCCAAGGAAGGCGACGTGGACGGGATCAAGGGCAGAGCAAACGCGAAGAATGTGGATCTCAATAGGAACTTTCCCGATCGCTATGAAGTTAACGATGTACGTTCTCTTCACTTTATCGCCTAATCGTGTATATATATTCAATTTCTCCGTTTAACTCTTATCGTCTTAACGATTTATACGATCGAAACAGGCCTTACGTTGATGTATCTTTTATAGCTCAATCAGCATCAGGAGCCCGAGACCAAGGCGGTAATGCATTGGATAGCAAGAATTCCATTTGTACTCTCCGCCAATCTTCACGGAGGAGCGTTGGTCGCAAATTATCCTTACGACAACGGTCCGCAAGAATTCGTCGCGAATCCGAGCCCGGATAACGATGTCTTCAAGATGTTGGCGCTGACGTACTCCAACGCTCATCCGCGCATGCATCTCGGGCAACCATGTCCACCGTTGGTAAAAGGCAGCAAGACGCTTCTTGACGAACGTTTCCCCGATGGAATAACGAACGGCGCCGCCTGGTATCCCGTACCTGGTGGCATGCAGGATTACAATTACTTGAAGAGCAACGATTTCGAGCTCACCTTGGAAATCGGATGCACAAAGTACCCAAACGCTAGCGACTTGCCGAATTACTGGCTGGAGAACAGGGAGCCACTTCTACGTTTCATCGAGATGGTATGGCCTTTTTTTTTTTTTTTTTTTAAGAAGAACATAATCTGATATCAATAGGTTTTTTTACAAATAAAGGTTAAATGTTATATATTAATAAATGTTATACATATAATTTTCTCACAGTCTCGCAAAGGCGTACACGGTATGGTGAGTTCGTCCATCGGCACTCCTATACCCCACGCGAGGATCTCAGTGGAAGGTATAAAGCATAACATTTACACCACCGAAGGGGGTGATTATTGGCGACTGCTAGTACCGGGACGATATAATGTGACTGTCAGCGCGATAGGATACGAGAGCCTCACGCAGGACGTCAACGTACCCCCATATAATGAAAAAATCGGAGACGGAGAAACGACTTTGGACTTTACATTAATGCGCGATGATCCTTTACATTGGTATAATTATATTTATTTAAAATATATACTTTTCGAGATTTAACTTGGCGATATGAAAGATTGATGTATATTCAATAAGGTGGAAAACTCGACTGGTGTATAACTTCATGAATGAATCTCTCAAATAACTTTTCTAAAGATGTTTTTCTTCCTCGGATTGGGATCTTTTTCGAGGAGATCATTCAAGCAAACTTTGACGGAAGATAAAAAATGCTGCATATTTCTTTAAGTTGTTATATATACATTTCTTTTATCTCTATCATTTATAAAAGAGAGAGAAGAAATGTATCCCCAGAAAGTCGAGAGAAATATCAAGAAAATCTTAAAAGATTCGATTCTATAGAGATATATCTCTTACAGGTCATCCGCATATGACTTTGGTTTAAGAGCAAACTTGCAGAATGGTTACTTGAAAAATTCTGACTTGAGCGCCAGATTCAGTCAATTAGAAAATCATCAACCTGATATTGCGGAATTTATAGCCGGTGATTCATTGATTAGTATGGCCATTCATTCGCTGAAGATCACGCATAATGTGAGTTTGATTTCGAGCGATGGTATATTGCTTATATTCTGTTAATTGCGTATTGTCCGTTCAATTTAAGACTGCATTTTTCAGATGGGATCACCTGACGAGAATAAGTTCCATATCGCGTTGGTGGGAGGATTGTTCGCTTCTCAGCCAGCGGGTAGGGAGATTCTATTACGTTTGGCAACACATATTCTCATGGGAAATAAAATTGGAAATCCGCCGATCCAAAGGATACTAGATAACGCTTTATTGCACTTTATTCCGGGTATCGATCCGGCATTCGATAACATAGAAGAGAGTAAGGATTGCAATCCCACGGTTAGAAATGAAGTGGGAATTAAGTTGTTATCGGAGAACAATACTAAGCAAACGGATATAATTACGAATGCGTTTGAGAAAATGTTACAGACTGAAGATTACGACGTCGTCGTGATATTAGGAGGCGGGGCATCGCAAATCAGGTAACATAATGTATAACGTGATTGTGAATAAATACATATCTTTTAAAAAATTTTATTCTTTTTGATCAATTTTTATTTTTCAAGTTATTCCAACGACGACCTAAAGACATTTAAAATTCTCGCCGAGAATTACGAGCACTCGAGACTCAAAGAAATATGCAGTTATTCCAACAACAGTACACAACGCTTGACGAATTTCATACAGCATGTATACAATATATCTGCGGTAGGTGTAATTAATATAAAAATTGTCGAATATTTAGCTATTCTTGTTTTATCACCAAGTATTTAAATATGTTGTTTCTTTGCGTGTGTAGATGAGCATAAGTCTGTCGTGTTGTAACTATCCGCCCGCAGACTCGATCCCTATCATCTGGCGTGAGAATCTAGGACCGCTTATGGAACTTTTGCAGAATCTTGCGAGCGGAATTCGCGCGACGGTGATGAACGAACGCGGCGCGCCACTTCGTGGGGCCAGCGTTAAGCTAGGAAAGAGAAGCTACGGTGTGTCACGTAACATGGCTTATTTCAAGATGATATTGGTACCTGGCGAATATACGTTAACCGTTTCCTGCGAGGGATACGACATGCAAACGTTAAAGGTTTCCGTGCGACAGCAAAGTGTAACAGATATCAATATTAGGATGATACAGAAAAATGCGACGCAACTCGACACAGCAGATCGTAATCAAGTAGCTGAGAAGTTGAGCTTCGTAAATCGAGTCTTGAGCGACTTGAATATCAAGTATCCGCGACAAACGACTTTGCACACTATCGGTAGGACCGCGAAGGGTAGCGAGATAATGTGCCTCGAGATCGGTTCCGAGAATGACCGGATAGAGCGATCGTCAATCATATTCTCAGCCGGTGTGCTACGAGCGGATCCGGTCACGTCTGGAGTACTCTTGCATCTTGCTTCGTATCTCCTGGACAATTCTAAAAAGAACGCCACGATCGCACGTTACATCGATGACTTTTCTATATACATAGCTCCGGATTTCTCGCCTGATTTTAACGCGAATCTCACCTGCGCATCACCGCCATCGGATGGTTCGCGACAATTTCCGATTCACGATAAGCTTGACAATGAAGCGGCTACGATCGCGAATTGGTTCAGAAACATTAACGCTGTGTTGGCCGTGAATTTGAATAGCGGATCGCGGCACATAGAGATTCCGTTCGGTCGCGAGTACGGAACGATGGATGAACAAAGATACAAAAGCGCCGACGAAGATTTATTGCGACATTTAGCATCATTGTACGCTGATGCAAGAACAGATAAGTTGTCCGAGAGTTCGAAATGCGAGCGAAATTCGAATATCGGCGACAATAGCGTGATACACGCAGGGATGGGAATCGGCAGAAATCATCCTCTGATGGATTACATCTATTTCAATACAAATACCGTGATGATGGACGTGTACATTACCTGCTGCACTACCGATCACTCGAGCGCCGTGTGGGAGCAGAATAAAGCCAGTTTACTGGCTTGCATACAAGAGCTGAACAAAGATGTAAGAGGATATGTCACCAATGAAGACGACGAGCCGATTGTGGATGTTGTTTTGTCTTACGATAGATCGCCCCATGTGATTAAAAACGGCAAGTCAGGCTTCTATTCCATTCTATTGCCGCCCGGAAATCACAATGTAACAGCTACCGCGCCCGGATATCACGAGGAAACCAAACTCTTCTCCATGCACTCATTCGAAACGAGGAAATATTCGAGATTGATGTTCAAGCTCATCCGTGACGACAATATCATAGGGATACCAAGACTAGTATTCATTATGATAACAGGTAAATATCAGAATTACGAGATATTTACCGAACGGGAATAATTAAAGATGTGAAATGAAAAAGATATCGTTAAATGATTTATTCTCAATATAAATTTTTAACATAATGCAACATAATCCTATTGCAGGTATGATATGCTTCGGTATCGTATTGTGCTGCATATATATCTGCACGAGATGCCAATCTTCGGAAGACTCGGAGAAAAGCAGAAAAGGATACGCGTTCAGTTTATTAAAGGACGGCGGTAGCTTTTTCGACGATGACGAGAAGGAAATTGTGATATTTCGAAGACCAACAGACGGTAGTAATTATTTTTATTGCACATACTACGATTCAAAATAATCTTACAAATCTCAATATGTACACAAAAATGCTAATTTTTATTTATCTTAATGTAGGGAATTCTCCGAATGATAATGAAGTTACAAGGCCGTATTTCGACGACGACAATAGCTCCGAGGACGGCAGCGATTTAGAGTTTATTCGGCCCGAGCTAGAGTGGAGCGATAAAATACCAAGGCAAACGTGATAACAAATTTTTTCGTACAATATACAGTTTTTTACATTGCGATAAATATAGCAGCTTTAAAATAAGAATTAACTAAATGTAATTAAACAAATATAGCGAAGTGGAAATAATTTAATTTATGAAAACAAGAACTAGGGTCCAAGTATGAAATATGTACTTATATACGTATATTAGATCTGTGCTATATTTGGAACAACGCATGAGAAAACACATTATTATTAGTATACAAATGTTTCGATCGTGTTTAATTTGGTCATATTTTTATAAATATCTAAAAATTCGAAAAATAGATTAGTTTTATAAAGGAACATAAAAAATGGTATAAGAGTATGTAAATATCAGAAAATTTTATACTGGAATTTTAAATGAGATTAGAAAAGTGCAGAAAGGGAAAGAGCTTTTTAGATTGTTAATTTTTAATTGTTAAGAATAGATATACAATGAGAGAATAACACATCATGTCAATATTATAAAGGAGGTTATATAGGAGATAAAGAATTTATCTAATGCAATACGTAATGCAAAATGTTATCATGATTTCATATTCTGCATCAAACGAGAATTATTCAACGCATTTTATTGTACATAAAATTTTGTAAATTAAAATGTTTAACAACGAATTATATATAAATTTCATCCTTAAAGCCAATTATGCAAGCATAAAAATATAATACTATTTCTTATCTCTTAATTTCCAAAAATTTCTCCATTAGGACTTTACTTCGTCAATCAGCTAATAAAAACCCAAGAAAAGAAAAAACTTCCCTATGAAATGTATCTGTCACATGCATGTACCGATTTACGAGGCTTATTATTATATCGAATATAAAGAATTTCTAAAATCTCTTTCGAGGATTCTAGAAATGCTCTATCCAATTAATACGTTTGACAAATATTTATTTGCACAAATGTAATCTCGCCATGCAGTAATGTGCGAGATGGGAAAAAAATCAAAATGTCTGCCACCAAGTTTTAAGCCAGCATATCATGAGTTCCATGGAATGAACAATGGTAGACGTTCGTGCAATTGTTCAGTAAAATCACTGTAAAAAAAGTAAAACAAACTTATCATCGCCTCGTTTTCTATAGGAAGAATGGCAAGTTTAGAGAGCGACGAGAACGTATATAGAAGTCGGTCCGCTTAATTATGGGAAACCTGTTGATACATACTTTTGTCATGTTGCAAAGGCAGTGTCAAGTTAATTCAGGCACGACAACATATCATTTAATGTTAATAATGTCAATCATTTAATATCAATCTTAACCGATAATAATACATTTGTATATTAGATACAAAATAATTATCAGAGATAGTTATAGAATATTACAGATATCATATTTTATAAAAATAAAAGTAAAATAGTAATTTATTAAATGGTCTAATTTAATTTTCATATAAAAAATATTTATTGTAAAACAAATTTATAAGGAAACTTATCACCTATTATATTAAAGTGTTGTATCCTTTGATTATTTGCGTACATGCATATTAATTGTGTACATGCTGCATTTACTGAACATCATCCTCATCTCTATCGTCTCGTCTCGTATATTGCGGCTTTTCAAAACCTTTTACACATTCTTCTGTGATATGACAGGACACTATATCACTTTCTGGAATTTCAAACATAGGTTCCAAAAGTAAAGACTCAATTATCGCTCGTAAACCTCGCGCACCCGTTTTTCTTTCCATTGCCAGAGAGGCGATTGCATTCAATGCGTTCATGTCAAACGTTAACTCCACCTGTGTATTGTATGGAAATTGAACATATAATTTATAATTATTAATCTGTAATTTAAAGACAAATTTAATTGATTATTCAAATATACCTTATCCATTGAAAACAACATCTGATACTGAGGAATAATAGCATTCTTCGGTTCGGTGAGAATTCTCGCTAGCATATCTCTATCGAGAGAGCGAAAAGGCACGAGTACGGGAAATCTGCCGATGAACTCGGGTATCATTCCGAAATCGACGAGATCTTTGATCTCGACCTGCTGCAGCATGTCTTCGTCCTTATTGTTCCTCTCAATTAAAAGTGTCATATTGGTGATATCGGCCAAAATATCGTTTGGGTTCTTAGCCGTGGACGCAGCACCAATCCCTTTTTTCAATTTGCGTTGCGCAATTAGCCTATCCAAGCCACTATAAGCGCCCGACGCAATAAAAAGAATATCTGTCGTATCCACTGTCTTGTCCTGCACATTAAAATTATACACATACTTGTTCGATTGGAAATTTACAATCTTCCCTTCCAACAGCTGCAGTAATTACTGCTGCACACCTTCACCAGCCACATCTCGCTCTTTTGTAGTTACAGCTTTGATCTTGTCCACCTCATCCAAGAAAATAATACCCATTTGAGCATGTTCTACTACGAAATGAGCATGCTGAAGCAGCTTTGCTATGATGCTGTCAACATCCGCACCATAATAACCCGATTGCGTAAGACTGCTACAATCGCAGATGGCAAACGGAACGTTTAGGTATTGCGCTATCGTCTGCGCGAGTAACGTTTTACCGGAACCCGTAGGGCCAAGCATCATTATGTTGCTCTTTACCAATTTCAGTTGATGTTGCTTGCTATCTAATACAGTTGACTTGGGTGTTGATTGACTGCTCGTGTTTTGCTTGCCTCCTGAGTCCATAAACTTAGTGTGATGAACTGTGTGAATGTTATGTAAATACTAAAATCCATTTGCTTAAAATGATTTATCTACCAAATTTAGAGACTAATAGTTTATAACTATCATACATGATAGTATAGTGTACTATAGTATATTTTTTTCTACAGGAGAGCTCAATAAATGCTGGAAATATTGCTTTTTCAGAATACAAACTGAATTGTACTTTTTAAATTATCTAGATTTTTCACCTTAATTTTTTCCTTCGATTTCATAATACATGATAAATTTTGAATATAATAGAAATAAGTTTCATAATATTGGAACACCTTATAATATTGAGGCATTGCTATTTATATGACTTAGAATTTCTGTGAATAAAGATATGATTCACTTTTTACATACTGGTCGGATTAATGTTGGTTTGCATCTGCGAGGTTTGTACTGGCAGATTGTTGTTAATTCGCTTGTAATGATTGTAAACAGCAACACTCAGTACTTTCTTAGCATACTCTTGACCGACAACATGTTCATTCAGATATTCATATATCTGAAAATATGATTTTGCATCACTGCAAACTATTTTTTCTTATCCAACTAAAGATATATTTAAAATCTTCCAACTTTTTTTATTTTAAAATATCTATATAATTCTGAGAATTAAATAATCAAAAGATTACAATTATCTACCTTTCTTGGAGATGGAAGTGGCTTCCTACAGAATCCTTGCTCATTATTCTGTAAACACATTTAATCATATTGGTGACATACAAACAATACTTAGTATTATAATTTATATATGATTCTAATGATAAAAAATTTACAGATGATAAAACTATGTTAGTCATATCACTCATAAATTATAATTTAACAGATTGTTGAATAATTTTTTTAAAAAGAGTTTATCTAACGATAATAAATAATGCAAAATGTTACCATGATTTTATATTCTGTATCAGAATGATTAGACGGGAATTATTTACTCAGCACACTTTGTTATACAAAAAGTACGTATATTGAAATGCTCTTTGTAACGAGAATTATAAGTTTAAAATATCTTTTAAAATATCTAATTTTTTTTATACAGTATTTTTATACAGTATAAAGATAAAATAAAATATCTCTTCTTTCAAAGCTTCTTTAGAATTTCCTTTGTTATATACATAGAATGTGGAAAAGTTTTAGTACACACTATGTCCGATATCCGACATATAATGTTTAATATCCACCTCAATTTTCAATGCGTAGTCTGATACGGGCTATAGAAAACTTTTGTTTCTAAATCTCAAAATATATTGATAATTAAAATTTTTTGTTTGCTTTGTTAAATGCAGCCAATAGCATTGTCGTTTTGTGAAAAAACGGGACCTCCCCATTAGATATTACTTCATCCAGCTTCACCAATCTGGTGCCGATAAAAACCCAAAGAGAGAAGATGGAGAAAGAACATTATAAAACGTTTGTCCAATGTACCGATTGGCTATTGGATGAAGAATTTCTAGGGTCTCTATCAAAGTTCTAGGGCCGTGTTCCAAAATTCACTTGCTAGTACTGGAAATCTATAATATATGTTACGTGAACTATAGATTTCCAGTACTGGTAATGAATTTTGGAATACGGCCGTAATCTCATCTTAAAATAATGCGTGGGTGAAGGAAAAACCACAATGGCTGCCACCAAGTTACGAGCCGTTGTAAAAGCTCCGTGATGTAAACGGAGGAAAAACAATTCGCGAATGTTTAGTAAAACGAATTCGTTGACCTGTTTCCTGTAGAAAGAATGGCGGGTTTAGAAGGCTACGAGAGCGTATATCGAGGTCGGTCCGTTAGGTCGTGGGAGATGAATGCGCCCTATCCACAAAAGTATCATGGTCGAGAGGTTATCCGTCCTCTAGATATACCTGTTATGCATCCTCTGGCAGAAGACAATCCGCCGATCGTCGACGATGGTGAGTTTTCTTTTTTTCATCATCGTTTTTTTAGAATATGTTGATTGACTGGATTTGTTCGATATTTTGTAAATAAATATCGCGCTCGCGATCGTTACTTTTAATTCTACTACTTATAATTCTTTGTTACTGTCAAGCGGCGATTCTTTCTCTTCAAACATTTGTTTTTATGCAAAAAGATATTGAATGAATGTATTTTTATCGAAATTTAAATGGAACAGGTTAAACCAATCATTTACCAAATTTGCAACTCTTGTATTTGATAAACTTATTTACTTATTTTCCAGATACCACTCTGAGCAAGTATGTGGGATTAGGTTGTGGATTGGCGAGCTTAATTACAGGAAATCTGTTAATACACCCTTTTGTGGTATTGCGAAGACAGTGTCAAGTTAATCCAGGCGCAACAAAATATCATTTAATGCCCATAACTTTAGTTCCAGTAATAGTACGTTTACATCAGACTCAAGGTATAAATACACTGTGGAAAGGAATCGGTTCAGTGTTACTTGTGAGAGGCATGACATTGGCAGTTGAGGATTTGATTTCAAAGATCACGCCGTGGCCAAAGTAAGGTGATCGTTGAATAATAATGCTTTGTATCTTGTAGTGTTTTTGAAAAGATTTCTATAAAATAGTCTTCTTAAAACTCGATATTTAATTATAGGAAGATTACTTGTAACAGCTCTTTGAAAGCATTTGGCCAACATATCCTTCTCAAATGGTAAATATAAGAATGTATATTGATGTAAATTAATATTGCATAATTTAGTAATTAATTTATTAACACATTTATTGTATATGATCTTACATTTTATAGTGTCTCCATAGCTATAGTGACCCCTTTTTATTCTGCGTCGCTTGTGGAGACAGTTCAGTCTGAGATTGCTTCTGAATGTCCTGGAATCCTGGATGTTTTTCGTGATGGTGCAATCCGCTTACTGGATGTATGTAATAAGGGTAGACTTCTTCCTATTTATGCCCTCGTACCGCCTACTATAGTTTATGAAGTATCAAAATATCTTTTTACTCTAATTGTGAGAGGAGTATCTAGTCGAATTATGCACGTCAGACATAAACATTCACAGGAGGCAAGAGTATGTATCTAATTGATTTTTTTTTAAATATGTTTTTGAGTAATACGTATCTGCAGAAGCGTTATTTTATTTCAGGGCGCATACAGTAAAGATTTACTATCTGAAAGTGTTGTCCAAGATATAGAAATGCAATCTATCCTTATATCGACATGTGCTGCGGATGTCGTGTTTTATCCCCTTGAAACTGTTATTCATCGATTACATCTTCAAGGTACCCGCACCATTATTGATAACTTAGACACCGGAAGAAGTGTTACACCATTATTAACCGGATATAGCAGTGCGGCCGATTGTTATCGTACTATAATTTCGACCGAAGGACCACTTGGTTTGTATAAAGGATTTGGTGCTCTTATTATGCAATTTGCGGTACATTTCATTGTATTGCGTACGACGAAATGGCTTTTGACAGAATTAGGCACGATGCTGATGCCGAAACCTAAGTCAATAAAGCCACAGAAATCTCCATATTATAATGAAATATAAAAAAAGACTAACATTTGTAACAAAATATTGTAAAATATATATACGGAATTATTTATTAAATTCTAACAAAGATAATTTCTATCACTTTAATGATTCTGATGAATTTAGATTTCGCAGTTGTTTTCATAATTTTTTTCCGTTTTGTTACTGGTAACAAAATATTCGAAAGTGTAAATTGTGTGCATTGTTTTCTATCTCTATATTGTACGTTTTACAAGCGCAATACAAATTAAATAAAAGATTAAATAAATCTATATAATATATAAA
>NW_021853643.1:284771-293006 GCF_003651465.1 Formica exsecta | reverse complement strand
AATATTTAAATAAATATTATTTTAAATTAATTTTAAATATTATAAGTAAGATTGGAATGTGGCCAATACTTGTAAATATAGTCATTTTCATATGACATAGTCATTATCTTCACCAAATCAATTTCTATATATCATGAAATATGTGATGTAATTTTATTAGAATATTATGTTGATATATAAATATTATAAATCATTTATGAGGTAAATAAAATATATTACAATTACATATTACAGATTTATTACAAATACAGAAATATTCTAAATATTATAGGATGTCAGATCATATGAAATAAAGATTTAGGAAAAGAAACTCATGTAATTCTTGTCACTCCATATTATATTTTATACAGTCTATTTTTCTTCGTTTTCTTTCTTTTCTTTCTTCTTTTTGTACAATTAAAACAGTAAGTAAATTATAATAGCGAGGAGATGTATATCACGTATGACGATCTATAAATAGATTAGTAATTACATACAAGTCATACAGTATTCACAATTTCTTTTTTGCTAATCTATAATAATATATACAATATATTACATAGACACTTTTGTTTATATTACATTTCGACATAAAATAATGTATTTTATTATTTTGTTCTTTTTTTTCTCGTCTTTTCTCGCGATTAATATTCTTCCATCATCAGCAAACAAATGTTTATTTCTTAATTTATTATTATTAACCGAGTTATAAGATTTAAAAAAATTTTTTTTAACAACACAACATTAATACCCTCTTTACAAACAATCCTGGCAATATATGAAAATTTAGTTTGAGTGGTTGCATTGAAACTCTTTATTGTATGGTTTTTTACAATAATTTCAATTATATTCAATTGATAGTAATTCTTTATTTCATATTTTTATGTCTTATTAATCAGTTCATTTTAATTATGATCAGAAATTATTTCACTGCACCTGATGTATGACATTTAAGTTGTCAAATCGATTTTGATGACATTATTTCGCAAATATATATATATATTAGTATTATTTTTTATGATATATATATTCTATTGTTAGATTTATGGCAAATGAATGTTATGCTGCCGTTTTGTTTTCAATGTTATCACCAATAAATGCATACATGATGCAAAGCTTGATTGGATGTGGAATGCTAGTATGTGTGGTTTTTCGATCTTTCCTGCAATGTGAATGAATAAAACGATATAAAATATATTTATATCTTTCCGTTGATAATAAAAATCAAGTTTACATATTCTCTTTATTTTATTCATCTTCTATTTATGCAACACTTTTGTTGAAGCAGGCATTTATTATAATGCATGTTCCATATATAAGCAATAATGAATGGCCTATGATTGTTATAATACTTTTATCATATTAAAATCGTTTTAAATGATTAACATTCATGTCTATTTTTAATATTGTTATGGTTCCGCAACAGCTGTATTTTTGTCATAGAATGATTGCCAATAAATGTACATGCATACATACATATGCATATATATATATATATATACATATAATTTTATATACATATGTATATAATTACTTGCAGGGGAAATATGTTTAACATTATGACAAATATAATGTCCAAAATCGATAGCAATTGACTATAGGAAAGAAATAATTAAAACTTTGTACAAAGCAAAAATTTATATAAATATACAGGACAGTTTGAAAGACTTATATGCATTGTTTGTACTGTTTTGATAATAGATATATAAAGACCATATATTTTTTATAAAATAAAATGAAAATAGAACAATTTATCAAATGTCCTAACTTTCTCCTATCTAAACACTTATCTATTGAAAAAGAAATAGTTATACCAAAGTAGCGCATTCTTTAATTATTTGTTAATTATGTACATGCTGCGCTTGCTGAACATCATCCTCATTACTATCGTCTCGTCTCGTGTACTGCGGCTTTTCAGAACCTTTTACGCACTGTTCTGTGATATGACAGGACACTATATCACTTCCTGGTACTTCAAACATAGGTTCCAAAAGTAAAGACTCCATTATCGCTCGTAAACCTCGCGCACCCGTTTTTCTTTCCATTGCCAGAGAAGCGATTGCATTCAATGCGTCCATGTCAAATGTTAACTCCACCTGTGTGGAAATTGATATAATTTATATATAATTATTAATCTGTAATTTAAAGATAGACTTAATTGGACAAATGGGATTATTCAAATATACCTTATCCATTGAGAACAACATCTGATACTGAGGAACGATAGCATTCTTCGGTTCGGTAAGAATTCTCGCTAGCATGTCCCTGTCAAGAGTGTGAAAAGGCACGAGTACGGGAAATCTGCCGACGAACTCGGGTATCATGCCGAAATCGATGAGATCTCTGGCCTCAACCTGTTGCAATAACGTGTCCTTCTCCTTATTGTCCTTCTCGGTAGAAGGTGACATATTTGCGACATCAGCCAAAGTCGCTGCTCTTCTGCCCGGGCTCTCGGCCGCGGGCGTCGCGCCAAATCCGAGATATTTTTCTGATTTGCGTCGCGCGATCAGCCTATCCAAGCCGCTGTAAGCGCCCGACGCAACGAAAAGAATATTCGTCGTGTCCACTTGCAACATCTCTCCACGCAGCTTTCTCGAGCTATTCCTCTCTGGTACATTCACGATCGTTCCCTCCAACATTTTCAGCATTCCCTGCTGCACACCTTCGCCGCCCACGTCTCGCAATTGGTGGATTCCAGGTATAGCTCCGATCTTGTCGACCTCATCCAAGAAGACGATGCCCATTTGAGCACGATCTACTACGTAATTGGCGTCCTGAAGAAGCTTAGCTATAACGCTCTCAATGTCCTCGCCAACGTAGCCCGCTTGTGTAAGAGTGGTACAATCGCAGATGGCGAATGGAACGTCCAGACATTGCGCTATTGTCTGCGCAAGTAACGTTTTACCAGATCCTGTAGGACCAAGCAACAATATATTGCTCTTTTCCAATTTCAGCTGATGCTGCTTGCTATCTAATATAGCCGATCCAGGTGCAGATTGATTGCTCGTCTTCTGCTCGCTTCCCGGATTGATTGTGTGTTGAAATCCGACACCCGGAAATGGATTTCCGATACCCGATATATGCAATAAATCTAAAGAAACAAATAAAAGTTTATAATAATTATATATTATATTTTTTATCATATAACGTAGTAATTTTTTTGAATCGGGGAGTGCAACAAATTGTGAGAATACTACTATTTCAAATCACAATTTGTTTTATCAATCCCGTTTTTAGAAATTGTATATTGAACTGGTTTTTTAAATTACCTCGATTTCATAACAATAAGAAAATAAATTCTTATTATAATATAAATTTCATAACACTAAAAAACTTTATAACATCGGGGCATCGCTATTTACGTGGCTTAGGACCTCTGTGAGTGAAGGGATGATTCGTTTCCTGCGTGCTGATCGGGTTAATGTTGGTTTGCGTCTGCGAGTTTTGTACTGGCAGATTGTTGTAAATTCTCTTGTAATGATTGTAAACGGCGACACTTAGCACTTTTTTGGCATACTCTTGACCCACAACATGTCCATTCAGATATTCGAATATCTGAAAATATCATTTTGCATCGCTCCAAAATATTTTTTCTCGTCCTGCTTAAGCATATGTATTTAGAATGTGCCAATTGTTTTTGCTTTGTTTTTAAAATATCTGCATAATTCTAAATTAAATAATCAAAATTACAATTACCTTTTTTGGAGGTGGAGGTGGTTTCCTGTAGAATCCTTGCTTACCATCTTCTGGTCTCAGCGCTTCTTTCAAACTCCTTTTTGAATCAATCTCTGACAGTACAACAAAGAAATGATGGCACTTCTCGCACTTGACAAATCTTGTAGATGCTGTATTATTTGCAAAAATGGTTTAACGCTGTGTTAGAACATAATATTAATATTACAAAAGTAAGTACAAAAATCTTAATGTTATAAGCTGAGATATAAGAATTTACAATAATTTTAACAGCCTGATCGCTAAACTACAATTATCTTTCTCATCTATATCATCTATATTGCAGCAATATTTTACTTACATACAAATGTCTCGACATGAGTGCAAGGATCTCCACATTTTGGACAGGTGAGTGTGTTCTTCTTTCCACCACCAGTGCCGTTACTAGTAGATCCGCTGGATGTGGTAGTGTCTTTGGAAGGTGGCGTAGGTTCAGTTGGAGCTTTTGCTAAGCTGCCACTAATTGTCAAAGTTCTACTGGCCACAACAATTCTCACAATTTTATGTACTGTGCAACAAATAATCTCACATTAGGTTTGTTACTCTTGTAAATAATAGCATTCACCATTTTTATAGTCCAATAGAACACAAAATATACATATATAGGAACTATTTACAAACAGTACTCACCATGATTGTTGACATGGTTAGAGGATACTAAACGACCCGCGCTAATCAAGCAACAACGTACGCTACTCATGATCAATGAATTTCAGCGCGAAAGACAGAAATATGAGAGCCTTCGATTATCTTCGACGTTCCGATTACGTGAATCTAAAATCAAAGAGATATTTCCTTGCGTATTGCTGAATTGTTGTGATATAAGTATGTCTAAATCGATGGCTGCGCTTGCGTTTGCGAAATAACACGAGTGACGAAATGTGTAGCTGTTGTTTACTATATGTCAAAATACAAGATTTCCGCGTAACATTTTTTATCCCTGTTGAGTATCTCCGTCTTTTTCAGCGTTTTTTCGTGCTCCATTCATGTCGACGCAATTCTGTGACACAGTCGAAAAATACGCGGGACTCCAAATGTGATGAGACTTTTGTGCGACAGCCGAAATTCCGCAATGTCGCCAGAGATTGGCAAATCGCACAAGGACGCGCGATAACACGGTAAAAAAAAAAAGCAATAAATGCAAAGAAATATCGGTGACACGAGGAGAGAGAGAGAGAGAAAGAAGAAGAGATAGACGCGAACATGCATCTCCGCGGCTGTTGGCCAATAAATCGATTCACAGATTCACACTCGTCCGCATCTTACCCAAATTTTTAATATAAAATGCGACAAAAACGTCAATGCCGCGGACGGCACAACACAGCTGAAATATATACATACGGGTGCATACGGGAACACTGGGGATTTTTTTCGATCAAATCGCGCCCTCTCGCGCGATCTCGCTGACTCGTTTCGTGTCACGGTGCTCGCGTGGTGGTGGTACAACCTAGACCTTTTCTCCTGTCACATTCTGCAGCTTGCACTTACATATATACACACATGTATGTGTGTGGTGTGTGACACATGACCATCGACACCACACACACATATATTATATATATTATATATATATGCTTCCCGAAATTATGCACATTTGCGTATCGCGTTTATATATATATATATATATTATTAAAATTATCGAGTCTCTTTTAAAATTTATCAAGATTCTTTTTATATTCATATTGTAAATTGCAAAATATTGTAATATTCACATATCCTTTTTATTTATTTTTAAAAAGAGATATGTATATATATATAGCAAATTTTTCTCTCATGGGAAAGAATAGAAATAAAAACGGAGGAGAAATAAATATTGGAGAATAGGTATATATATTATTATTTTTTTTAATTTGAGTTTTTCAAGAATAAAGTTATATATAAAAAAACTTTCTCTACATTTTCCATTTATTTTTGTGTTTATTATAGATTTAAATTGTCCCTCTCTCCGGTTCATCGTCAGTCGCACTTCCTCCCTTCTCTCATATATTTCTCTGAATTACTACTCTTCGATGAAACTGTTTCGCCCATCAATACATATGTGCGTGTGCGTGATTGATACGTGTGCATTCGTTCAAAAGTAAGAAGACATAATATATGACGCAGAAGAAAAAGAAAAAAAAGAAAAATTATATCTCGCACTCTCCCCTCTCCCCTCACGTGATCGTCTAATATAAAAAGAATCAAGGTTTCTGTCACACAATTGCGCAAATATTTTTGTTATCTCGTGATTGGAACTGATGATGTGCATTCAACGGATCGCCACATATTATCTCTTTTCATTTAGATAAATCCAAACGTTTACGTTTACGTCATACGAAAAAAAACCTTTGACAATTTGATGTAATTCTTTGCGATAGGAGGTAAATTCAAATCGGTATATATTTATACATATATATTTTTCCAAATTTTTCAATTGAGCGATAAGCTGTTATATGTGTTACATATGTATGTGTGTGTGTGGTATATGGATGCGCGCGATGGCGATGATGAAAATATACGGAAGTCGTATCGCGAAAAGCTGTGGATGATACTGTTATCGTAACCTTCATCGTATAAAATCATAATTTATAATAACACTATTATACGTTTTTTTACGCCACTTTTTACCCATAAAAAATTTTATTTAAAATAGAGTGATAGATAAGAGATGGAGAAAGATAAATTATTGTAAATGCATGTATGCTGGTGAGAGTCGTTTTTTTACATATACTTCTATTATATCGTATATACGAGAATAATTATCAGTGATTACACAATTATTCTAATCTTAAATGATACGTTTTTTTATTACGTATTCTATTACAGAAATTTGGAAGAGACCTCCTTTGGAAGTGATTAAGACATTTACATTTATCAGAGGAAAGTTCTGTTAATACAGCAAATTTAATTGTATAAAAAAAAATTTGAGAATTGTGCATTTGACTTGATATACTGTCAATATTATGGCTCCCCAACATTCAGTAAATACAGGCAATAGCAATTTGGATACTAAAATCATCGAATGGCTGCAATGGAATAAGGTATGATATTTATTCTAATGAATTTGATGGATATATTTTATTTAAGAATATGATTATCTGTTACACTAATGATTATATTTGAATTATAAAAATTTTTGTATTTGACACTATAGGATCCAAAGGCAAAAGATGAGATATTTGAATACTTAAATAATGGACATATTAAAATATTATCAAAATTGTTCCTTAAAAGACTTGAATTTGGGACCGCAGGTCTTAGAGGCCGTATGGGATCTGGTTATAGCCAGATGAATGATTTAGTCATTGTGCAGACTGGTCAAGGATTAACAAAATATTTGATAGATACCATATTTGATGTGTCACAGAAAGGTGTTGTTATAGGATATGATGGGCGTTATAATAGTAAAAGGTGGGCTATTTATATATAATATTTATATTAAAATTCAACTTGTATATGTGATATTAACGATTAATTTAATTTTCAGGTTTGCTGAATTAACTGCTGCAATTTTCATAGCCAATAGCATTAAAGTTTATTTGTTTTCCAAAATCTGTCCCACACCATTTATACCTTATACCATATTGAAATACAAATGCGCAGCTGGGATCATGGTCACTGCGTCTCACAATCCAAAAGACGACAATGGATATAAAGTCTATTGGCAAAATGGAGCACAGATTATTTCACCTCATGATAAAAAAATTCAAAGCTATATTCTTAACAATCTCGAACCACTTGAATCCTCATGGAATGGGAATGGAATCTATAATAGCTCTTACTATGAAGATCCGAAAGACGATATTATGCGACTTTATTACCAAGATTTAAAGGAAACAGTTCTATATCCTGAAGTTAATAAAAATACTACATTGAAATTTACATACACTGCCATGCATGGTGTCGGATATGAATATATGACTGCTGCATTTGAGGTGGCAAACTTGAAGGTAATATCCTCACATCTCTAAACACAATTCACAAGATATTTATTTAGCCATTTCTTCTTATTTAGCTATTCTGTTTTATTTATTTCAGCCATTTATAATTGTAGAGGAACAGAAACTACCAGATCCAGAATTTCCAACAGTGAAGTTTCCAAATCCAGAAGAAGGGAAAAGTGCTCTCGATCTTAGTATAAAGTTAGCAAATAAAAGCGATTCATCTATAATACTTGCTAATGATCCAGATGCCGACAGACTTGCATGTGCGATGAAAACAAAAAGGTTTGTAATTTCATATTATAAATTCATGTGTTAAATAGCAAAATATACATTTGACGATCTTTATAGTGGGGAATGGCATGTCTTCTCTGGAAATGAACTTGGTGCATTATTAGGTTGGTGGATGATTCACACTTATCAAGTTTTGCACCCTGATGTTGATATGAGCAATACATATATGTTAGCATCAACCGTTTCCAGCAAAATCTTAGCTTCAATGGCTAAGAAAGAAGGTTTTAACTTTGAGGTTTGTGTATTTGATATATGTATATATGTATATATATATATACAGGGTGTTTCATATATAAACACTGTTCAAAAA
>NW_021853643.1:235889-283049 GCF_003651465.1 Formica exsecta | reverse complement strand
ATATGTATGTATACATATAAAATAAAAACAAAAGAGAAAAAATATCAGTTTGTCTTAAATCTAATGAAAATATTTTACTTTCTTGACAGGAAACTTTAACAGGCTTCAAATGGATGGGTAACAAAGCTATTGAGTTGATAAAAAAAAATAAAGATATCTTATTTGCATATGAAGAAGCTATAGGTTTTATGTGTGGCTCTAAAGTCCTAGATAAAGATGGTATCAGTGCTGGTGTACGTGTGGCTGAATTAGCGGCTTATCTTGAAACAATAGATTTAACCTTACTAGACAAATTGCAGGAAATATATCAAGAGTATGTTAGATTTTAAAGCCTGAAATGTTTTATAATATACTATAAAATAAATTATAATTCTGATATATATGTATATATATATATAGGTATGGTCATCATATCAGTGACAATTCCTATTGGATATGTCACGACTCGGACGTTATTAAGGCGATATTTGAACGACTGAGGAATTATTCTAACAAGCCAGATACAGTGAGTATTATTTCAATTTTAAAAAGGTTTTTTTTATTTAAATGTTTAGAAAAACAGAGTACTATAATTTGTGCTAATTTATCTACATTACTTTTATCTTAATTTATATGAAAAAGAATGATACATATTTATAAGAATAAACTTTTGTTACACAATCACAAAATATAATGAATAATCTTTTATTGTGTGTATGTGTGTATATATATATATATATATATCCGCGACGACGACTATCGACAGATGCTTTGAATCGGCCGCTGCCTGGCTGGAAAGCGCCGCGACATAATAAGCCTATTGTAAGGAGTTCGATCCACGCGCCGCGCGGACAATCCTTTTCCTCCTCGTCTGCTCGGCGCCGTGCCATGCGGGAAATCGATCATGTTCGAGAGACAAGCGACCACGACCGCGAGAAGAATGCTCGACCATAGTTTAAATCGATTTTCGCGATAAGAAAAGGACTCGCGAGATCGCGATCATCGTTATTTCGTTGACGAGAAGAGATTCGGAGAAAAATAAAGCGTTCTTCCGACGTGGAAGAACCTCACAAGATTCTCTGTCGTCTGGATCGTATTGCGGTAAATACGTTACGATATTGGCCGGCAGTGTCGTCGAATCGGTCGACGGAAAGAAACATAGAGGAAGATAAAGAAAAGACAATGAGGAGGATCGAGAGCAGGTATGCGCGAACGAGCCGGGATAAAGCGAGGAGGAAAGAACGCGGAGACGGGGAGCCCCCGCGCCGCGGCTATTTGTATATATCATTATATTATTGATAATTTATTTTATATTTGCAAAAATCATATTCATAATTACATTTAATTGAAAAATATAAATATTTTAATAAGGAAAAGAAATTGTATGTATATCTCACATGCATATATACAAAAAATTATAAAGTTAAATTTTCGATACCAGTTTTTTATATTTCATAATTTTTGTCATTATGACATAGTCAGCGCTGTTTGATATGCGGTTAAAGTATTCTAATTTACATCTAATGAGATATATGCTTACAAGGTCGACAAGTATATGTGATGCATGAAATAGCATATAAACTGACTAATCACTTTAAAAGTATGATAAAGTCCAAGCGTCGGCCGAGGTATTTGTGCATATGTCATTCTAGGTGACAGTTGCATTGTTTTATTGCTACTCTCATGATAAAATATCAACAAATATAAAATGTGAACATAAAAAATGCGTGACGTATATGTGATAATGAATTTGTAGTGAAATTTAGTAAAAAATGTCTTTTGTTGGGATGTACATTTTTCTTTTACACATATAATTGTTAATGAATTTGTGCTGTAATGATATGTGAGGTCTAATAACAATACCAAACAAAATTATTTCTAACAAAATTTGGTAAAAATTGTTTTCTTTTTTCTTTCTTTGTCTTTTATATAATGATTGTTAAGATGACACAAAATAATATCTGCAATAAATATGTAAATATGGCTGCTATAACATTAACACTTTTGCCTTCCGTGCTTCTTGCCATTTTGTTTATTCCGCTAGTACAATCATTATATCACCTCACACCATTTTTTATGGAAGAAACAGAAATAAGTGAAATATAAGTATATTTCATAATTATACTTTTTCCGTGTAAGTTACTTTGGATTATTATATATTAATCTTAAAATATTAATTGTTTGTGTGAGTTTTATTCTATTACATTCATGCATTTGAAAAATAAACTTTATCATAATAATAAACAAAAAAATAATGCAAATGTAAAGAATGTGTTCGTGTCTCGATTAAAACTATATTGCGCGATTAAGTTCTTCACTTCTTTGTTACTGTTTCTCATGAAAATTCTAATGTAATTTCTTAAATTGTAGTATCCAACCGGAATACTGGAAGGAAAATATATAATAACCGGTGTTCGGGATTTGACAACAGGATATGACAATACAAAACTTGATAATAAAGCAGTCCTACCTGTATCAAAATCTAGCCAAATGATTACATTTACATTCAAAAATGGATTAGTCACCACTTTAAGAACTAGTGGCACAGAGCCTAAAATAAAATATTACAATGAATTATGCGGATTACCTGGAGAGTAAGTTCTTTGCAAATACTTCGTAAGAGAATTAATCTTTATCCCTATTTTTTATTTAATACTAATGATACTCTAATATGTTTTAACATAGAGCATATATAGAATATTCCAAAATCATTGGATGTCTTTTTAATAGCAGATTCTCTGATTATTTTGGAATTGATCATTTTAAATTTTTCCTAAATGAAAATATTAAAAAAAAATTATTTTTTGTAAGTTTCCTATTCTCTCTTTCGGTCATATATTTTTGTAAGCTTTAAATTAAAATTCTATTGAATTGAATTCCATTTAAAATTAAGTGAAAAATATAGTTTCGTTAAATTTTTTAACTCCACAAAGTTTCATTTGCGAAAAGCTCTTCTTTTTTAATTATTTATAATTTGGAAATAAATAGTCTCAACATTTTCAATCAGGAAAGATCATCTCTAAATTGGCTAAAGAAGTTTGCTATTATAACAATATCTCTGATAGTTTTGTGACATCTTTGTATTAAGAATTGTAATATTTATGCATTTCCGAGTGGAGAGGTATCCTATTTTGCACGTACACACCGCAAAACCCTTATATTAAGCAAATATATAATTATTATGGCCGGTAAAACAGGACGGTCCGGCATCCTCTTAAGAATTGTAAATATCTAAAAAACTTTACATTATTGCGTCGCGTTTAATATAACAAAATTTTATTTTAGAGATTTAACTAAACTGAAAAGCATCCTCAAAGAGATGGTATCAGCTATTATAACAGAATTTCTTCAACCTGAAGTTAACGGACTTATTGCTCGTGAAGAATAAATTATGATAATAACTGTCATAATATATGCATGTTACATATGGATTGATTTATATGAATGCTTAAAATGCAATGTCAAAATAGATCATTAATATAAGCTATTCTATGAATATTGTGCTGTAGATGCTTCAAATATGTTCAACATATAATTTTATTTAAACTTTGTATATTACTGTTATACTATAAGTTTATAGTGCATTTGCGATGCAGTAATTTAATTAAGAAACAAAGGAATAATTTTCAAAATGGCTGTGTACTATTTTATATTGTTAAAATTGTTGAAGGAAAGTTGGTCATACACAAGTTACATTCATATGTTTTTTCTACTTTTATAATTATCATATCAATTTATAAAAACATAATGCACAGAAAAATATTCAAAATACTTTCATTATATGTAATTTTGCAATTAAAAAACAAGCAATAAATAATCAATAATTATAATTTTACAATGCAGCAGAATCTAATTATTAATAAGTAATAAACCGATTATACATCCATTGAAAAGAATTTATGCATGTAACAGTAATTTGTTCCTATACACAAGTATTGCTCCACTATTCATAGAGCATTAAAATTCTATAGAAGTTATATTAGAATACCAAAATCTTAAAAATGTTTTTCTAAAACAATTAATGCGTTGTATATCAACCATAATGTAAAGTACAACATAATATAAACAATAATAATGTAGTACAGTCCCAGATAGCCAAGTCTGTCGAAAGCAGATCATGCCAAGTATCTACTATCAAATGTTGTCAGTAAAAAAACTACAAATTTGGCACAGAAGATGTTATTATATCGATTAAATCGACAAATTGGTGTCAAAAATCAAGCAGAGATTGAAAGCCGTCAGATTGCGCGTGCGCGGATTTTGCTCGGTTTTTGCCGCCAATTTGCTATCTAGATTTTTTTCTCCTTAGGTGTTTATAAGTTGTATAGCAATCATTCGTGAAAATTTAGAGATGAATTGTAAGAACAATTAATATTTAGAAAGTAATTTTCAGTATATTGTAAATGAGAAAAGAAAATAAAATTGGAGTAATTATAAAATCTCAAATTTGAAACTTTTATTTATATTAGTTCTCTTGCCTATTATACTTGATTGTACAAGGAATGAAAATAATTCATGTGTATGATGTTTATTGCGAATATATATCCCTCTCTTATATAAGTTCTATAATAAATGTATTAGACATAATTTTTATTCTTTCAGTTGGCACACACATTTTTTTAAGTCATATAATTTTTATACAAAAGATAGATTTAAATAATATAAAATGGAACAATTACCTTCTCTATGCAATGCATTTTTGAGGGCGTGTTCACTTTGCATCCTTTTTTCTTTTTTTTCTTTTTTAATAAAAAGATAAAATTTTGATATAAAAAAAAAATTATATGCAACAGGAAAATTGATTTGATCCTGCTTTTCGTTAGTTCAGTTAGTTAGTTAGTGCTTTTGGCAGTTCACAAATTTTGTCAAGGGTGCGTTCCAAAATCTTACCCGGGCGAAGTAGCATTTAGTTGACCAATCAGGACAAAGAGATCTTTATTTCTTTTATCCTGATTGGTCAATGAAACGCTACGTTACCTTAGGGGTAGAATTTCCGAACGCACCCCATCATACTCCGGTGAAAGTATACATATGTATGTATATATATTCATGCGGTTTTGTTATCGCGGTCCCTGCGAGTTATCTGTCATTTCTAATGTTGGTCGTCGATCGCGAATTATCCGTAAATCGGCCGGAAAATATCATTATAGCCTAAACGTCACAACGGGATAAATCACATCGCGACCCATCACACCCATCCGCTGCATCATTCCGCGTAGATCCGCTTTATACAAGAAGTGTATCAACACTCCACCCACGAGTGCAGTCGCAGTTATTCGCGGAATAATGTATTCGCAATTGTCAAGACGTTTGTAAGATACCGCGTGCATCCAGGGCGATATTTCACACGTGCGTAATTCGTTTGAACATGTCTTCGCGACGGAATGATGAGCAGAAAGTAACTGGTTCGAATTCGGAGTTTATATATATATTCCAGAAGCTTCAGGTATGTATGTTGCTCTCTCTAAGGTCAAGCGACTGAGCTCTCGCTCTCTTCGAGAGATTTATATTTTAAATATATATCTATTTCTTGTATGTATCTGTAAACAATATATAATGTAAATAATTGTGATTTCCTCGAATAATGATCAAGAACTATAATAATTTTCAATTTACAGTTTTACAGATAATATATACATTCAGCTAAATATAAAAGTTCAGAGTTTATATCTGTCGGAAATGATATAAGCTGATCTATAGATTGGCAAATAATATTTTTTCGTATTTAATGCAAATTATTTTGTATTCTATATCTTCCCCCTTTTGGTGAATTTATTATGCTATCATCATGACCACAATACCACTGACTGATAAGCAGCTTCATCAACTGGTAAGTTTAGAGATTATGCTACATATATGTATATTGGGGATACAACAATTATCTTATATCCTGAATGAATTGAAAGTCGTATAGATGATATATTGAGAGTCCCCATTTTAAAAACTATACAACAAAATCTTGTTTTAGATGAAGATAGATATTGAGATTAGATATTGAAATTAGATATTGAAATTTATATGATTTATACTGAAATTTAATTTAATTTCTTAAATTGTTAAACCTTATCATAAATGTATATTTATTATTTGTAGAGTATTAGTATCGGGAAAGCTGTAAATGCAACGGAAACCCCTGTGAAAGAAAAACATGTGCGAAGTATCCTTTCTTATTTTGAAAAATCTATGGACCAATAATTCTTTTCATTAGTTAAATGAGATTTTTTATTTTATTTGTTAATATTATAAAAATAAATATATAAATAAATATGTCAAAAATAAAATTAATAGTGAAAAGAAAGTTTTATGTAAAAAATTAGATATATTATAAAAAAAATTATTTCAAGAAAAACTGAAATAGTTTTTAGAACAGTTCTTAATTTGTTTTGTCAGAGCACAATTGTAACTAATCAAGATATCATTTCTCTGCTTTAAAATATGTGTAGTCATATTTATTATTATAACGAATATAAATCTAAAAGAAAGAAGGAAGAGTTCCTTATAAATAAATAGGTGCAATTATTGGTACATATCGAGAAAAAAGCGGCTCCATTTTCTGGACATATATGTTGAGACAACCATTACAAGAGAATCAGATTGTTGCATGGAAATTTTGTCATGTTTTGCACAAAGTATTACGTGAGGGACATCCCCGGGTTATTGTCGATTCTCAGCGATATCGTGGCAAGTTAGAAGATATTGGGAAATTGTGGCAACACCTTAGAGAGGGCTATGGGCGTCTCATACAATTGTATACAAGACTATTAATCACTAAATTAGATTATCACAAACGGAATCCGCGCTTACCTGGAAATTTGCAAGTAACGCCAGAGGAATTAGAGGCGATTGGAGAAAATGATATTAATGTATAGTGAGTTACATTTTTCTTATAACTCGATTGAATACGACGATATACGACGATATATACGATATACGTCTAATTTATCTTTATAGCTTCCAGATGTCTGTTGAGATGTTCGATTACATGGATGACATCCTGAATTTACAGCATGCAGGTAATAGACTGCTATAAAATTATCACATATATTTGTATCCTCCTTGACATAAAAATCTCCCATGTGCGCAGTGTATTTATCGAACTCTTTACCAAAATTACAGTCTTCGGCTCATTGGACTTGTCGCGATCCAATTCGATGACACCTTGCGGACAATGTCGACTCGCACCTTTGATCCCGTGTATTCAGGACGCTTCGCAGCTGTACGATTGTTGCGTGAAAATCTTGTTTAAACTTCACGGCGCCCTCCCGGCGGACACGTTGACCGGACATCGCGATAGGTTTTCGAAGCAGTTTCACGAGTTGAAGAGCTTTTACAATACCATCAAACATATGCAGTATTTTAAACATTTAATAGCGATTCCGTCATTACCCGAGGTAAAACTTCTTTCAATTATTGATTGATATAATTAGCAGATATGAGAGTTTATCATATCACGCGGTATGTGGCAAATATGAAATTTTTTTGTATACTTGAATATTTTAGAACCCACCTAACTTTTTGATACAAGCCGAACTAAGAACGTATGTCACGCCGATAGTGGTACTTCCACCCGAAGAATCCATAGACAACGAGACTGCCATAGAGAACCTTATTGATACGTCTGATACGGGATCTTTCACGGGCGATCAATTAGATTCTACGAATACAAGAAACGGCTCGATATCACCTGACGCTCTTGCGGAAAGGTATAGAATTTATATGTCTATTTTCCTCTTATCTATCTCTGCCTTTTTTCTTTTTTTTATATAAATTGGAAAGCAGATAAGATAGCATATATATACATACATACATTTTTTTAAATATAAATTGGATAAAATATATCTAACAATATAAGATATAATATCTTTTTAAAGATAAACTGGATATATATAAGATAGCACATACCAATTAATAGTATAGCTATTCAATTTAATAGTATAGCAGAGCTTTCCTCCTTCCTAGATTCTGCAAATCCAAGCTTAATATTTGCAGTGAATGTTATTCTTGAATAAGATTTGTAAGATCAAGTCAAGATGAGAATGCGAAAATAAAAATATCAATTATTTGAAACTTTTGAAATGTATTTAGCAGTGGAAATGTATGAATTATTCTTTATATACTTTTCTTCAGCTTTCTTTTTTTTACAAATATTTCTTCAAAATATTTCTTTTGTGACTTGTATAATGATATATAATATGTTTATATATATGCCTCAAAAATTATAATGCATTTTGAAATAAGTAATTTAAAACTTTTTTTTTTACATATAAATATATATTCTTTTAGAGACAGTCTTATTGATCATCTGTATCAAGTAAATGGTCGCCAAAGGCAAGAAATAAATCGGTTTTTAATAGAGCATCAACAAATAATCGCAGATCTTAGAAGTCGCGTTTTAGAACTGGAATCAACACTGTCTTCTAAGGTAAGCTTACTGCACAGCTTTAATAATTGCACTCTGTTTTATCAACTTATATTATGCAAATATTTTAGAGCAATGAAATCGTAACAGAGAAACAAACTTGTCAAAAACTAATGAAGGAAAATTTGATTATATTAGAAAGATTTCAAGAAATAGAAGGTTGGTAAAATTTTAATTTGTAATTTTTTTATGATTATTATTATTTGCTTTTGCTTCTTAGAAATTATATAGCATATTTCTATTTGTATGTATCTTTTCAAGGAAAAAATGAAGTCGTAGAGGAAAAATTCAAAAAGCTAAAAGATGTTTATTCGAAATTGAGAGAAGAACATATCAATTTGATTCGAAAGGTACATATTTGATATTGATGACAATAAAAGATTATCTATTTTATTTACCACATGATTTATTATATATGAAGAAAGCTGAACTGGAAAAAGAATTGGGAGGAC
Organism: Formica exsecta; assembly: GCF_003651465.1. Taxonomy (NCBI): domain Eukaryota; kingdom Metazoa; phylum Arthropoda; class Insecta; order Hymenoptera; family Formicidae; genus Formica; species Formica exsecta. Next base: position 274,199 of record NW_021853643.1, on the reverse strand, counting down.
TGAAAATATCACGAGAGCAATCTGAACGTCGAATGTTGAAGGCTGAGGAACGACTGCAGGAATTACTTCAAGGACAAGGATCGGCAGAGCAGGAAGCACAAAAAGTGACGCAAGCACGCAAAGATTTAGAGGATGTTAGAAAGAGGCTGGACGCCGCCCAAACCGAAAATTTGGTAAGTAAGAATTTTTATTAACTTCAATCTGTATTTATTCTATCATACGCACATTGATGAGAGAGATTTTATTATACTGTTACAGGCATTAGCAGCAAAAATAGATTTTATTACGTCTGAGAAGACAGCTTTGGAAGGGGATCTTCATGACTTACTGGTGCAGAAAGAAGAGCTGGATTTGCGGATAGTAAATTTAGAAACTGATGGCGAACGATATCGCAATCAAGTAAAAACGGATGCCAATACAGCTTTATTTGATTTATTACGTGAGTATTATAATAAAGTGTATAATCGAATCCACACGATAATTTTACTAAAATCAGTTAAATGGGATTACACAAAGAAAATGATATTTATGTTATATTAGTGAATGCTATATCGGAAGCGGAATCCATTTTACATCATGCGATGCACGCTATCGATAATCCAGCCATATCGGCATTAACCTGTACGCCCGACTATCTCGAAAACTTATTGGAGCCGACAGAAAAATCGTTAAACGATTTAGAGGAGGCTTACAACAATTATATATCCGATACAACGAAGGGAAAAGCGCTGATTCGCACCGCTATACACAGCGCATACTTCCTGGCTCTCTATTTAATATATGCGAAATCCACTTCGAACACATCGACGGATATCGGTTTAGCCGATCGTAAGTTTTTCGTGATCATATAATAGCAATTTAAATATTAATAGACTTTGAGAAAGTCCAAAAAAAAACTGATACTATCTGTTTAGTCTAAAATAAATTGCGAGATTTTCTAGAATATGTGCAAAATTTTCAACGCTTTTTATAAGATTTGTTGCAATATTTTTATAGGATTTGCCGACGAGTGCAAACAATTAGGTTCGCAAGGTTTAATTATATTGAGTTATATTAAAGAAAAATCCTCGATGACTGTAGTACAAATTGCAAATGTCAAAAGTCAATTACAAAAGATTTCGTCTCTTATAAATGCATTATCGACTACTCAAAACAACGTGGAAATTATTGGAAGCTTAGTGGAAAATGAGTTGCAGAGTATGGATAAAGCTATAGAAGAAGCAGTTGCAAGAATACAGGTACTTATTATAAGCGTATTTATGCAAGAAAAGCAAAATATGTATGGAAAGAGATGAGTGATTTACTTTTACATGATTTAATAGGATATGTTGGATAAATCACGCGCGGCGGATTCGGGTCTAAAGTTAAAAGTGAATGAACAGATCTTGGATTCTTGCACAGAACTAATGAAATATATAAGAAAATTAGTGCAAAGGTCTCGCTTGCTACAAATAAATATGTCAAAAATAAAATTAATAGTGAAAAGAAAGTTTTATGTAAAAAATTAGATATATTATAAAAAAAATTATTTCAAGAAAAACTGAAATAGTTTTTAGAACAGTTCTTAATTTGTTTTGTCAGAGCACAATTGTAACTAATCAAGATATCATTTCTCTGCTTTAAAATATGTGTAGTCATATTTATTATTATAACGAATATAAATCTAAAAGAAAGAAGGAAGAGTTCCTTATAAATAAATAGGTGCAATTATTGGTACATATCGAGAAAAAAGCGGCTCCATTTTCTGGACATATATGTTGAGACAACCATTACAAGAGAATCAGATTGTTGCATGGAAATTTTGTCATGTTTTGCACAAAGTATTACGTGAGGGACATCCCCGGGTTATTGTCGATTCTCAGCGATATCGTGGCAAGTTAGAAGATATTGGGAAATTGTGGCAACACCTTAGAGAGGGCTATGGGCGTCTCATACAATTGTATACAAGACTATTAATCACTAAATTAGATTATCACAAACGGAATCCGCGCTTACCTGGAAATTTGCAAGTAACGCCAGAGGAATTAGAGGCGATTGGAGAAAATGATATTAATGTATAGTGAGTTACATTTTTCTTATAACTCGATTGAATACGACGATATACGACGATATATACGATATACGTCTAATTTATCTTTATAGCTTCCAGATGTCTGTTGAGATGTTCGATTACATGGATGACATCCTGAATTTACAGCATGCAGGTAATAGACTGCTATAAAATTATCACATATATTTGTATCCTCCTTGACATAAAAATCTCCCATGTGCGCAGTGTATTTATCGAACTCTTTACCAAAATTACAGTCTTCGGCTCATTGGACTTGTCGCGATCCAATTCGATGACACCTTGCGGACAATGTCGACTCGCACCTTTGATCCCGTGTATTCAGGACGCTTCGCAGCTGTACGATTGTTGCGTGAAAATCTTGTTTAAACTTCACGGCGCCCTCCCGGCGGACACGTTGACCGGACATCGCGATAGGTTTTCGAAGCAGTTTCACGAGTTGAAGAGCTTTTACAATACCATCAAACATATGCAGTATTTTAAACATTTAATAGCGATTCCGTCATTACCCGAGGTAAAACTTCTTTCAATTATTGATTGATATAATTAGCAGATATGAGAGTTTATCATATCACGCGGTATGTGGCAAATATGAAATTTTTTTGTATACTTGAATATTTTAGAACCCACCTAACTTTTTGATACAAGCCGAACTAAGAACGTATGTCACGCCGATAGTGGTACTTCCACCCGAAGAATCCATAGACAACGAGACTGCCATAGAGAACCTTATTGATACGTCTGATACGGGATCTTTCACGGGCGATCAATTAGATTCTACGAATACAAGAAACGGCTCGATATCACCTGACGCTCTTGCGGAAAGGTATAGAATTTATATGTCTATTTTCCTCTTATCTATCTCTGCCTTTTTTCTTTTTTTTATATAAATTGGAAAGCAGATAAGATAGCATATATATACATACATACATTTTTTTAAATATAAATTGGATAAAATATATCTAACAATATAAGATATAATATCTTTTTAAAGATAAACTGGATATATATAAGATAGCACATACCAATTAATAGTATAGCTATTCAATTTAATAGTATAGCAGAGCTTTCCTCCTTCCTAGATTCTGCAAATCCAAGCTTAATATTTGCAGTGAATGTTATTCTTGAATAAGATTTGTAAGATCAAGTCAAGATGAGAATGCGAAAATAAAAATATCAATTATTTGAAACTTTTGAAATGTATTTAGCAGTGGAAATGTATGAATTATTCTTTATATACTTTTCTTCAGCTTTCTTTTTTTTACAAATATTTCTTCAAAATATTTCTTTTGTGACTTGTATAATGATATATAATATGTTTATATATATGCCTCAAAAATTATAATGCATTTTGAAATAAGTAATTTAAAACTTTTTTTTTTACATATAAATATATATTCTTTTAGAGACAGTCTTATTGATCATCTGTATCAAGTAAATGGTCGCCAAAGGCAAGAAATAAATCGGTTTTTAATAGAGCATCAACAAATAATCGCAGATCTTAGAAGTCGCGTTTTAGAACTGGAATCAACACTGTCTTCTAAGGTAAGCTTACTGCACAGCTTTAATAATTGCACTCTGTTTTATCAACTTATATTATGCAAATATTTTAGAGCAATGAAATCGTAACAGAGAAACAAACTTGTCAAAAACTAATGAAGGAAAATTTGATTATATTAGAAAGATTTCAAGAAATAGAAGGTTGGTAAAATTTTAATTTGTAATTTTTTTATGATTATTATTATTTGCTTTTGCTTCTTAGAAATTATATAGCATATTTCTATTTGTATGTATCTTTTCAAGGAAAAAATGAAGTCGTAGAGGAAAAATTCAAAAAGCTAAAAGATGTTTATTCGAAATTGAGAGAAGAACATATCAATTTGATTCGAAAGGTACATATTTGATATTGATGACAATAAAAGATTATCTATTTTATTTACCACATGATTTATTATATATGAAGAAAGCTGAACTGGAAAAAGAATTGGGAGGACTGAAAATATCACGAGAGCAATCTGAACGTCGAATGTTGAAGGCTGAGGAACGACTGCAGGAATTACTTCAAGGACAAGGATCGGCAGAGCAGGAAGCACAAAAAGTGACGCAAGCACGCAAAGATTTAGAGGATGTTAGAAAGAGGCTGGACGCCGCCCAAACCGAAAATTTGGTAAGTAAGAATTTTTATTAACTTCAATCTGTATTTATTCTATCATACGCACATTGATGAGAGAGATTTTATTATACTGTTACAGGCATTAGCAGCAAAAATAGATTTTATTACGTCTGAGAAGACAGCTTTGGAAGGGGATCTTCATGACTTACTGGTGCAGAAAGAAGAGCTGGATTTGCGGATAGTAAATTTAGAAACTGATGGCGAACGATATCGCAATCAAGTAAAAACGGATGCCAATACAGCTTTATTTGATTTATTACGTGAGTATTATAATAAAGTGTATAATCGAATCCACACGATAATTTTACTAAAATCAGTTAAATGGGATTACACAAAGAAAATGATATTTATGTTATATTAGTGAATGCTATATCGGAAGCGGAATCCATTTTACATCATGCGATGCACGCTATCGATAATCCAGCCATATCGGCATTAACCTGTACGCCCGACTATCTCGAAAACTTATTGGAGCCGACAGAAAAATCGTTAAACGATTTAGAGGAGGCTTACAACAATTATATATCCGATACAACGAAGGGAAAAGCGCTGATTCGCACCGCTATACACAGCGCATACTTCCTGGCTCTCTATTTAATATATGCGAAATCCACTTCGAACACATCGACGGATATCGGTTTAGCCGATCGTAAGTTTTTCGTGATCATATAATAGCAATTTAAATATTAATAGACTTTGAGAAAGTCCAAAAAAAAACTGATACTATCTGTTTAGTCTAAAATAAATTGCGAGATTTTCTAGAATATGTGCAAAATTTTCAACGCTTTTTATAAGATTTGTTGCAATATTTTTATAGGATTTGCCGACGAGTGCAAACAATTAGGTTCGCAAGGTTTAATTATATTGAGTTATATTAAAGAAAAATCCTCGATGACTGTAGTACAAATTGCAAATGTCAAAAGTCAATTACAAAAGATTTCGTCTCTTATAAATGCATTATCGACTACTCAAAACAACGTGGAAATTATTGGAAGCTTAGTGGAAAATGAGTTGCAGAGTATGGATAAAGCTATAGAAGAAGCAGTTGCAAGAATACAGGTACTTATTATAAGCGTATTTATGCAAGAAAAGCAAAATATGTATGGAAAGAGATGAGTGATTTACTTTTACATGATTTAATAGGATATGTTGGATAAATCACGCGCGGCGGATTCGGGTCTAAAGTTAAAAGTGAATGAACAGATCTTGGATTCTTGCACAGAACTAATGAAATATATAAGAAAATTAGTGCAAAGGTCTCGCTTGCTACAGAAAGAGATTGTGAAACAAGGAAAGGTATGGCAAATTTATTTCAGTATTTATTTATGTTGAGATATTATTAGGTAATATTACACTCTATTGCCATCGAAAAAATTACGATGGGGAATGTTAACAATACAATACAATAATTGTTCAGGGAACCGCTTCGGTCACCGAATTTTACAAACGCAATCATCAGTGGTCTGAGGGGCTTATCTCGGCAGCGAAGGCGATTGCCATGGGTGCAAACTTTTTGCTGTAAGCATAGTTAACAACTTCTTTTTTTTTTTTTTAATTATCACATGTAAATATATATATTACATATGGAAATGTATGTATTTTTTTATGTATTGTTACAGAGAAGCAGCAGACAAAGTGGTATTGGGCAATGGTAAATTTGAACAATTGGTTGTTGCTTCACAAGGAATCGCGGCATCTACTGCGCAATTGGTAGTTGCTAGCAGAGTCAAAGCTGACAGAAACAGTACCAATTTAACTGAACTCTCCAAGGCTTCGAGAGAAGTGACACAGGCTACAGCAAATGTTGTTGCGACTGTTAAGAGCTGCAATCATCTCGTTGAGGAAAATGGTAGTTGATTTGAAAATATATTTAACTATATTATGTGTTTTATATCATATAACATGGTTTGTTAATATTATTTAATTCGAAATTGTGCAGAAGATTTGGATATGTCTAGTCTCAGCTTACATCAGGCTAAGAGACTGGAAATGGAGGCGCAAGTTCGAATCTTGGAATTGGAACAAGGTCTGGAAACTGAGAGATTACGTTTAGCTGCTCTTCGACGTTATCATTATCAGCTCGATGGTGACAACGAGGCATAGGCAAGTAATGGATTGAGTTTAAATGAAGAATATTCAACGATCACGAGAAGTATATGTAGATAAAGAATTGTAGCAGTCATGTAAATTAGTTTACTAAACTAACTAATGTCGTGCAGAAAATTGTTTCTTCGTTGTTAGAAACAAAATTTATTCGTTTAGTCTCAGCATTTATGTATCATGCATATTATGCGTGTCTCGAAGATCAATAATAATTTTCTAACCAGTAATGGAAATCGATTGTGAATGTACTTTATTGAATGACGCTCAAATATATTTACATTTACCAGCTACATATCAAAATAATTTATATTATGTCATTTTTAATGTAAAATTTGATATAAATTTATTTCACGTCATCTCTTATTGAATTATATCATCGAGCATTTATGAGATAAAGTACATTTTGTAAAGAAAATAATGTAACGAGCAATGAAATTCAAAATGTCCAAGTTTTTATTACATTTGGAATAATTTTATAAAAAAATCATGTTTTTTCCTAAGAAAATAATGATATACACTAAAAGAGGATTGTCAAGTAGTCAATATATTTAAAACTTTAAACTTATAAAGATATTAATTCTTTAATGCATAAAGTACTCTTTTGTTCTCTCTTAAGTAGATAATTTGTATGTCGTATATCAATTAATTTAAGCTTTAAAGAGTACAATTTTTTTATTTTCATCGCCGAGAGATTTCAAAATGCCGATGTATAAGATGTAAATACTCGGCGCGTATATAAAACTTAACACAAAATTTCTCTAACAGTCTTACCAAAGTTATTTTGTGAACACAGTTTTCTCAATAAATTATCGAGAATTATCTGTGTTGCTAATTTTCGTATAAGTTAGTATACATGCGACTACATTAATATATATATATATAAATATATATATATTTTTTTTAATCTGTTATCTTATGTAATGATCATGCGAATCACACGAGCAACATTTTGTCGCGAGAATTTTAAATAAATCGAAACGCAAAGTCATCCCTCTTTCTCTCTGTACAATCTCAAAATACCGTGGCACACTGATGGCTACTGATTCTATTTTACCATCAGTGCGTTATAACCATTTATAATTCCCTACTATACCGTAGGTATTTTATATTAAATTATAGCATTCGATATTAACAGATATGGCTAATACTACAAGATCTGTAGGAATCTCATATATACAAATTCCGCTCCAATTAATAAAAACGCAGAGCATTTGCCTTTCGAGCAGAAAAAAAAGAGAGAAAGAGGGAGATCCGTTTACCGACATGTATGGTTTTCTATACCGAAGGAGCAATTGGCAAGCATGGCGTCGATCGAGACGTGTATCGTCCATCTGGAACGCAGCGGACGTAAAAGCGCAGTAACGCGCTTGTAGCTCGCGCGTTTTCGAAGGGATCTACACACATATGTTTGCGCATTAAATGAGAATCTCCTTACGTGAAAGCGCGAGGACAGGTGAGCAGGGGACAGGTGGTAAAAAAAGAAAAATAAAAAATCGTGGATGTCTCGTCGCCCGGGATTGCGAGGCGGGCGATTACTCGATGAGATTCGCGAATACATGGCGACAGAGATCTCAGCAGCGGAATGCGGCTGTAGAGCTATTCGGGGAAAAGCACGGCGTTCGGACTTGGACGCATCGCACGCATCCGGGGACGACGCGTTGATCGATGACAGTGGCGGTGAGCGTGTCTCGCCGGCGCGTGTTCGAGACACGGTACACGGTGTGTAGTGTGTGGTGCGTGTGCCGCATTTCGAAGCTGCACAGTGGCGACTTATCATGGCGGCGAGATTTTTTTAGCTGCCACAGAGAGAGAGTTGCGGTGTATCTCTCGGTATTACCCTCCCCCCTTGCGTATATACGTGTGACGTCCCGCGTCGAGGAATTCGCGCGAGACGTTGACGCACGTCGGGACGTGCCGCGTCGCGGGACGTGTCTTGACCCGTAAATTTGCCCGCACGCTCCTCGTCCTCGGGAGAGAATCTCCGGATTCTCGGCTCGCGATATCTCCGATAATAACGGCGCAACGACGGTTCGACGAATAAGCTTCGTGTTTAGTTCAAGAACCCTTTTTATGTACATATATGCACACACGTACGCGAATGTATATGTATGCGCATACGTATATTTGTTTACAAAATTGTGATAGTCTTGCTGCAAAATAGCCTCTTTCGCGTTGAGTTTTACACATCGAGCGTTCGGGCGGATAATATGTAATGAATCTTTTACAGATATATTGCTATAAGGATTCCTATTCATTTGTATCTTGTGTAACTTTTTAAGATACGCCAGGATGAACAAACGTCGTAGAACATCGTCGGTAGCCAGTCGCGGTACCGAGGACGACGGCGACGATATTCCACCTGAACCAACGAAAAGAAGGAAAAAATTAGATCCTGTGAGTGTGTGTATGTGTGTTTTTAACATTTGCAGTATCTCTTATATTTATGTTTATTATTTCTGTCTGATATAGAGTGACTTGTGCCAACAATTGTACGATGTACTTCGTAATCAGAAAAAAGAGGATGGAACCTTGCTGTGTGACGCATTTATACGTGTGCCTAAACGCAGGCAAGAACCGGGATATTACGAAGTTGTTTCTAATCCTATTGATCTTTTAAAAGTTCAACAGAAGCTGAAAACTGACGAGTATCGTGATATGGATGACCTCGCTGCTGATATTCAGCTTATGGTGAATAATGCAAAAGCCTTTTACATGGTAAGATTGCGTATATATTACTCCATTATTTAGTCTATGCAGATATTGATATAGTATGCGTATAAGATGTTTGTTATCACATTTATTTCCCGGCAATTGAAATATTTGTTGTATAATTTTTGTAGCGTACATCTCCCGAATACAAAGATGCGACTGAATTGTGGGAATTATGTATAAATACAAAAAATCGTATCACAGAGGAGTATGAAGATCCAGAACCTAAGGGAAAACTTATCTTAAAAGTCGGGAGATTGGTAATTTTAGTGATTCACTAAAATTTTGTATCTTGTCATATATATATGTATTAACACACATGTTAATATATTAATGCATATTTAAGGCTCGTAAAGCAGCAACAAGACAAGATGACGCGGAGGATACTTCCGAAAGTTCTGCAAATCTCGATGAAGAAACTATGCAGCTTTTTGAGGATTTATTTGCAGCCGTTATGACGGCGACCGATCCTACTGACAATAATAGACCTCTTCATATTATGTTTCAGCTCAAACCATCCAAAAAGGTTTGCAGTTCGTCTTTGAAATTGAATTTAGATTTGCTTATATTTATTAATGAAATGTCTAATGTTGCAGCTTTATCCTGAATATTACGATGTCATTGAGACACCCATTGATTTGAAAACTATTGCGAGAAAGATTCAGGAAGGTGCATATAGTTCAATCGGCGATATGGAGAAAGATTTAATGCTCATGTGCCGTAATGCTTGTCAGTTTAACGAGCCTGGTTCGCAAATCTATAAAGATGCCAAACTCTTGAAGAAGATAATTACTGCGGCCGCGAGAAGACAAGACGGCGGATTAGGTAGTAACACCCCCAAGATTGCTACAACTGCACCATCGACGAGAAGCAAAAGAGGCAGTCGTACTATGGCGCAATCGTTAATAGCGCAAACTGCGGCATTAGTCGATGAAGATGATGAAAGTGACGACGAGGAGGAAGAACCCGCTGAGACTGAAGAAGCTGATAATCCACAATGGCAACTATTTCAAACCATTCGGACAGCTCCTAATAATCAAGGCATAATAATAATGTGATCTTGTTAAAACAGAAAACTGTATTATTTGTAATACAGTATTACAAGTATTACAGAATTTATTACACGCATATTATGTTTAGAATACGACTATACAGTGCATATTGTGCTTGTAGGTGTAAGAATGAGTGAATATTTTTGGAAGCTTCCATCAAAGAGATTATATCCTGATTACTATAAGATGATTAAGAATCCTTTATCTTTATTACAAATACGTACAAAAATAAAGGTATGTATTTTGAAATAATGATGGTATAGTTTTTACATCAAAAGGATAATGTTTTAGTAAAGTATCATTTTTGCTATGTATGATTTTATATTTAAATAATGTTTTTCAGAAAGGCGAATATGGTACTGTTAGTGAAGTAGCTGGAGATATGAATATCATGTTTGAAAATGCTAAGAAATATAATATACATACTTCTCGACTATATAAGGTAATACAATTATGTAGTTAACATTTTGCTTCAATTTAATTGTAATTACTTTTCATTATAAATACATTAATTAAAATATTAATTTTGTTATATAAAATATACATACATGAGTAAATTTGTAAATTCCAAATAATTTTGTATTAAATTGAAAAATATTACAATGTGTATAATAATTGTGACACATAGTTATGTATATATTTTTTTTATTTGATTTCAGTGCGCTGTTAAATTGCAAAAAATAATGCAGGAAAAAGTACAAGAGCTTCTAGAATTTGATCAGGTAATATATTGTGATATCAAATTAAGCACAATTATTTTATATATAGTATTTCTGTGGAAAATATAATATATTTAATTTTCCATAGGATTCCGATTCGGATAGCGAATCCGAAAATAGCTCCTATCAACCTAAATTAATTAAACGCGCTTCAAATTTATTGACGCGAGGAAAATATAAAGACAATATACCATTGAAGAAAAGATTGTACACATTAGTCAAGTGTGTTATAGAATACGTTGTAAGTAATTCCAAAATATATTGCAATCGACGTGATCAGTCGACATATAGCATGCTATAATGTTTTACAGTGCGAGGACGGTCGGCAGCCTATGTTAATGTTTATGGAAAAGCCTTCCAAAAAATTATATCCGGATTATTACCAAGTGATAGCTGAACCCATAGATATGCTAGCAATTGAAGCTAATATTAAAGCAGAGAAATATCAAAGCGAAAGCGAATTAATACAAGATTTTAAGGTACTGTCATCATAACTTTATCAATTTCAAAAGTCTGATGATAGATTTTATTTAACGGATATCTTACTGTTTGTTGTTTTAGTTGATGTTTAATAATTGCCGCCAATATAATGAGGAAGGTTCATTGATATATGAAGATGCTAATACATTGGAGAAAGTTTTGATGGATAAGGTGAAGGAATTAGGACCCTTGCCGGATACATCCAAATCCAAATCTACTGCATCAACTCCAACCAGAAACGTTGGGTATGTCAGTTTATATAAAGAAATGAGGAAGATATTTATTCATTTTCTCTTTTCTTTACTTTTTGCTTCTTTTTCTATCAATATTCAGGAGACCGAAAAAAATAGTACCGCTTCATTTGCAAAAATTACGAACTCTATACGATACAATTAAAGACTACCATGATGCAAAAGGAAGACAATTATCTCTAATTTTCATGAAATTACCAAATAAAAATGAATATCCAGATTATTATGAAGTGATAAAACAGCCTATACATATGGAGAAGATAGCTTCCATTTTAAAGAATAACGGATATGAAAATTTGGACGAGCTAGTATCTGATTTTATATTAATGTTCGACAACGCGTGCAAGTATAACGAACCGGACTCGCAAATATACAAGGTTTGTATAGTTAAAAGTTTTTATTTTATAAACATTTTATGCACAAACATTTTATGTATCCTAACCTAATCTAACCATTTGTTGTGATTATTACTTTTTAATAACAGATTCTTTGATCAATTTACAATTGATTTTTTGGAGATCTTCATTTATCACATAATTTTTCAATCTTTAACATCAAAAATATTGGTAACTTAGCTTAAAAAATTCTGTTAAATTCTGTTAAATTGATATTAAGTTGATAAAAAAATCTGTTAAAAAATTCTGCACGGAAACAGTGCGAAACATTCTATATATAAAAGTATACCTTTTATATATATACAATTGAAAGAGATATATATTTTATATATATATATATATATATATATATATATATATATATATATATATTCGTTAAAAAAAATTACATATACTATAAAGATAATCTATTAACATTACTAATAATAGAATTTTTCAAGATTTTGATGATAGACCAGATAGCTTTAAATTAGAGTTATCAAAAAGATTGACAATATGTATTTGCTTAATTTTTTATTAGTTTTTAATTGCAAAGTTTGATGTGTTAGAATTTTCATTAAAAATAATTAATGTGCAACGCTCGTTTTAAGATAAGATTCTATCATCTACCTGTAAAAAAGGAGAAGATTATCTTCAGTAATATACAATTTCAATTTAATTTTTGACTGGGTATTTTCCAAATATTTTCGAGAAATATATTATTTAAAATAACATATAGTTCAAATCTTTTATAAATATTCAAATTATGAAACAGTGGTTCCCAAATTTATTTTCAAAATAATTTCTTTTTTTTAATTTCAAAAAATACGATTTTGGAATGAAATTCTTTGCGTGTAACTAGAATATATTCACAAATCGATGTGGAATAGATACGTATAGAGAAACTTGAAATTTCGCGGCAAAAGATGGAAAGCCCATCTCTGTTTACACGGTCGGAGTTTTTGGAGGTTACACGAGGCTTCTCTTCGGTCGCTTGCTTCAAAACTTGTCGAGATTCTCGCTTGCCGCAAAATGCTTCGTGTACGATCGTGAAATATGTGGCGCGTGACGTTATATAAATTAAAAAAAAAAAAAATATCGATAATGTGTATATATATTGATCTCTATATTTGCAAGTTTTAACCTTACTAGACAATTTTTATCGCGGATCTGCCGATATAGACAAGTTTTACTGTAATTCCGAGCTTTCTTTTTACGAGAAAATCTTTTATCATACATACGTGTTCAAAATCTCGAGAATGTTCGTACAAAGCAAGCAAAATGCATTGAACACAGCGCAAAATCCATTAAAAGTCCGACCATGTTTCATACGCTTGTTGAGAGACAAGGAATTAGATAAACACATACGAAAGAGATACAAGAAGAATGAAACAGAAGTAAACAAAAAAATATCATTTATACATGTGTTCTCATCAACGTATCGCGCCTGTTAAAATCTCTATTAAAGATAGAGAAAGAGCTGGCGCGAGTATCATTGCTGTAAATGACAACATAACCAATATTTTTAGGACGCTTTAATACTTCAAAGATTAGTGCTGCAAAGTAAATTACAACTGAGTGAGGACGAAGAAAGTGTACCTGATGTGTCCGCCGCCGTTCAAGAGATATTAGCGACGATATTCACCGCGCTTTATAATCATCAGGATGAAGAAGGAAGATGTTACTCTGATTCTATGGCAGAACTTCCAGAGCATGACGTTATTGATGGAAAAAAGTACGAATGTGTTTTGCATCTTGTCTTATATCAAAACAATTCCATTTTTTTTTTTTTTTTAAACAAGTGTTTATATGTGAAAAAAATAGGATACGAGGATTGTCGTTAGATTTGATCAAAAGAAGATTGGATCGAGGGGTTTACAAAAGATTAGATCGATTTCAAGAAGATGTTTTTACATGCCTGGAGAGAGCACGGAGGCTATCGCGCACGGACTCGCAACCGTTTGAGGATAGCGTCGAACTTCAGGCTTTCTTTCTACGTACCCGTGATGAGGCAACTCGTGCAGGAGATCTGTTACATTCACCAGCATTAAACTACACACTCCTTGATTTGTCTTCTCAAGTAGCAGAACTCAAAAGGATAAAGCAACAACAGGAATTAAATTTACCTAATGAAGACGAGAGTTGTGATGGAAATGAGACAAAAGTAAGTTAAACTTTCTTGCTTTACACGAGATGTAAATTTATATCTTGAAAGATATTATTGGTTGAACTGCGACTTAAAATATTTATCACTATAGGATTCGGAAACGAATACAAATACAGAAACAAACAATAGCGATAATGGGGGTTCTATGAGTTTCAATCAAGAAGTATATAGGGCTGGTGACTTTGCATACGTTGAACCTTCTGAAAGAGGCATGGAGTATAGTGTGGTTCTCATAGAAAGGCTCTGGACCAATGCAGAGAGTCAGCAAATGTTATATGGAAATCTCTTTTATAGACCGAGCGAAACGTATCATGTAGCGTCGCGAAAATTCTTGGATAAAGAATTATTTAAGAGTGACGCCCATGTGGCTATACCTTTAGCTAAAGTGGCAGGCAGATGTTGTGTTTTAAGCGTAAAGGATTACTTTCGAATGCAACCAGAAGGCTTCCTAGAGAAAGACGTCTACGTATGCGAATCGCGCTATTCCACAAAGGCCAGAGCTTTTAAGAAAATCAAAGTCTGGAATTTCGATCCAGATCATTTGAAGTTAATTCCGAGGGAGAAACCGTTGGAACCAAAACGAGTAATCTCTGTATACAAGGAACGATTGGAGAAGCACAAGGAAGAAATTGCTGAGTTGGAGGAGGGAGAAAAACTGATGGAAAAGGAGAAACCCGTGAGTAGTAATTTATTATATCTTTCTCATTCGCCTAAATTATTAACTATTCATTTGTCCCATAATTATTTTAATTACGTTATTTAATATATTTTATACATTTTGTGTTCAGAATGTGATACTGTATAATCCGGAAGATACCGAAAATACATACTACGAGCAGTATAACACGTGTGCGGGATCTGTGAAAACGGGTGATTTCGTCTACGTAGCGACAGACGGAGGCAGACAGCAAATAGCACAAATTGACGCTATATGGTCAACTAAAGAGTAAGTAATAAATCTATGCTCACAAAATATATTTCTCACGATATTTATATCGTTCTCTAGCAAAATTAGTTCAGATCTTTACTTATTCTTACATATTTCTATATAATTTCTTACGTTCTTTACATATTCTCTTCTCAGTCAAAGATTGTTAATCGACTACATACTTCCATATAAATACATCACATAAAAACAAATCGAAATTTTTGTCGATATTTTTTTTAAAATTTCTTACATATATATTGCTTAAATATTTATTATAGTGATGTATACATGCATGGTATTGTGTTTTTAGCGGAAAGTGCTATTTCAAAGGTCCTTGGTTATTAATGCCTACAGAAGTGCCACATACACCTACGAAATTATTTTATAAGCAAGAATTGTTTCTATCTACTGTAGACGGCACTCATCCTATTGTAGCTATTGTTGGCAAATGTGCCGTCCTCGATTACGGAGAGTACATATGTAGTAAGTATATCCACTATTTGATGTTCACGAACGGGATTGATAAAAGAGTTTACTATATATATTATCACGATTATACAGGTAGACCGACGGAAATACCAGAAGATGACATATACATCTGCGAATCATTGTACGACGAAAGCAAAAGCTTGATGAGAAAGCTTAGTCAGGAAGGTTTAAAGAAGTTTAATCATACATCGGCGGTGACTGAGGATGAGATCTACTTTTTCCGGAGGCCTATCAATCCTGCCAAAGTATGCTATAAGAATTTTATATACATATATAAACTAACAAATATGCATAAATGTAATCTCTATTTGGCTCTATAGTAAAATTAGTAGGATATATTCTACAATTTGTTCTACGCGACTAACTGAAATGAATTTATCGCTTTGCATGTCCTGTGTGTGTTATAGGTTTCGAGCGATGTGGCTCAGACGCAAAATCAAGTCAAGTCCGTCACGCCCAGCTCGGCACAATTTGAAATGGTAATTGCTATAATTCAGAAATCTTATATCTCTTATTTTCAATAACGAACAATATATACAGCCGCACGTTCCTTCAAGATCACACGCAAGCTAACTAAAGTATCTAATTTTGCTAATAGTTTGCTATTATATACATATACAAGAAAAAAAGGAGAAACATATTACATGTCTTTTCCTTTGAATCTGTAAATTGGTTGCGTGTGATATGAATATTTTGTTACATCAACAAGAATGCATTTACACGCATGCATTTTCGATCTATGCCGGCATATTCATTTTTCCTTTCGTTTCGTTTATATGTGCAACTATGTGTTAGTGTTTGTGTGATCGAGCGATTATATGTATTCGACAATTGAATCAGAGCACCTGTTGGGTTTTATATTGCTAAATATGTTACAAAAAGCATAAAGCACCACCGAGAAATCTTGCTTCCATGTCATTCTAACCCAACTAATGTAAGAATGAAGAATTCGCTTTAGAATATATATATCAACTAATCTGTTTATATAAAAAAAAAATCGAATGTACACATATTGTATTTCATATGCATATATGCAATATATGTGTAGCGGTATTAAATTAAAAAATGGGTATTGATTTTACATATTCGATAATTAGAGATTAGATATTAGAGAAAAATTATATATACATTAAGAGTGGGAAAACACTTCGCGATAATTTTTCTTGGAGACGAGCGCGAAAAAGGATGACGACTCTTATTATAAATTAACTTCTATCTTTGGAGAAAAAGACAAAAGGCACGAAAATATATCTCGCAATCGGTAGTAACGGATGAGAAACGAAGGTAACATAAGCCTAAATGGTGTAGGAAGCGTCACCATTGTTACCGAAGCTGGAACCCGATGTACTAAGCATGGGGGTAGGATTAGGAGTGGGAGTGGGAGTAGGAGTTGGGGAAGACAGCATGGATGCTGGTGGTCCACCATCCGTTGGATCTACGGAAGCTCAACCGGTGCTCTCCAATACTCAAACACCTGTGTCGACTAAGAAGGTAGGCTTTACCGTGACCACTTATTTTTTTTCTTTTTTTTCTCTCACTTTTATCAACTATCGTCACACGTCATATTCTATTTATTTATTTCACTTTCTTTTTATTTAAAGAAATATGCCAGCATATACATACCTCTCCTTTCATTTCTTTTTTTTGCACCGTTTGAGATATCACTTGCCTTGACAATAGATCGACAATTTGATGTGACTGCTCTAAAAAGAAAGATATTAAAGACAATATGTTTTTTACACACGCACACACACACACACATACACACATGAGAACAGTGACATTATAATTTGTGTTTCTTCTTCTGTTTAGAAAACGGCGGGTAAGAAATTAGTTACGGGCTATATTTTATATTCGAGTAAAATGCGAACGCAGATTACACAAAACAATCCTGAATCGTCCTTCGGAGAGATTAGCAGAATTGTTGGCAACGAGGTATTTATTTCTTTTTTACTCTTGATTTTTTACTGTTTATTATAAATGAATCTGATGGAGGAATGTATGCGGAATAAATTTTCTTATACACAATCATACGCTCTCGATTTGGGCGTCAAATTCGTTTAAAAACATTGACATTTGTTTAATAAAGCAAAACGGAATTGTGAATGTAAGAACTCCATGATTGGTTGTGTAAAGAATTTTCCTCGCTTTGTATACATGTTACTCATTAAACATTATTCAGCATACTTGATCCTTTATCCAAAAAAATGAGATATTACATCTCAGCGGCTACTCTATTCCTACAAGTATAGTTATCCTGTGCATAGCAAACTGTAAATGCATAATAATGCATTTTTTATATTCTTCCATAAGTAGTACAATACAGTAGTATGTATGTATATATATGCAATATACATATAAACTTTTATATAAATTCTATATTGTGTGATTTATATCGTCCGTAATTTATGTGGTAGTCATTATTCTCGATGTATATAAATTTTATTTGTATTTTATTCTCTTATGAATAGAAAAGAGTAGCCGTGATCTAAAACAGTTTGTCGAATCATTTTCAAAATATTAGAAAAATGATTTTGCTAATTGTGTCCTTTCACAAATCACAAGCAACGTGACAGAACTGATCATGCGTAAAATGTGTAAAACAATTCTCGTTTCAGTGGAGGAAGCTACCGGCAGGGGAAAAGCAAGCCTGGGAGGAACGTGCGATCAAGATGAACGAGGACGGCGGCCAATTGAAGGGAACGACCACGATAAGCACGAATGCTACGCAGGACGTAGTGTACGAGTGTTGTTGGGACAATTGCGATTGGCAGTTCGAGGATATGACTGACTGCATCGATCATTGCATCGCGGAGCAGAACGGTCATGTGCAATCATCGTTCGTGAACGCTCCTAGCGGTGAGTACGATCCGAGACGAATTGCAATTGCGGTCACAATTGTGAATAGAAAATTTAAATTATTAACGTGAATATTGCAGACGTAGAGTATCAATGCCAATGGCGCGGTTGCGGCCGAACAAAGAAATCCGTTCCGCCTTTCCCGAGTGTACAAAGACTCGCGAGACATGTCAAAGAAGTGCACATTCTCAAATCGCACGGTCGTATAATACCACCTTCCGAAAGAAGCAGGTATAGAAATTATTTCCTTTTTTTCTTCATGTCTTGATACATTACGTTATGTGAACTACATTAATACGTGGGCTCTTGCAGAAATTATATGGCTTCGAAAGGACCCACGATATTGCCACCTATGGAAACAGGTAAAATTATATCACATATTACAATAAAATTACGTGCCAAATTTTACATACGATATGTTAAAAAAAAAAAAAATGTTTCGCAGAAACTTCAGCGGCCGCGACTCAAACGAGCAGCTTACCTGCTACTAAGCAACCAGAACCAATGTTTGTCGCGGTACCACCGAGACCGAGTCGCGTATTACATTCGGATGCCTATTTGAGGTAAGCTTTTAAGCACATTAAATACATATTTTGCAATCCCTTTCGACATATCAAAAAATATTGTTTTTTTTTTGTTTTTCACGTGTTAAAAAAAAAAAAAATGTTTCGCAGAAACTTCAGCGGCCGCGACTCAAACGAGCAGCTTACCTGCTACTAAGCAACCAGAACCAATGTTTGTCGCGGTACCACCGAGACCGAGTCGCGTATTACATTCGGATGCCTATTTGAGGTAAGCTTTTAAGCACATTAAATACATATTTTGCAATCCCTTTCGACATATCAAAAAATATTGTTTTTTTTTGTTTTTCACGTATAGATATATTGAAGGATTAAACGTGGAGAATCGTTACATATCAAATTGGGACAAGCAGATGAATGCTAATCCGGATAACACGCAAATACCCGATATCACGAAGCTACCTGCAGAATGGTTGGGCAATGGCGTTGGCAATCACGGGAATGTAGTGAACGCCTTGTGGACACTCAGAAACATGATGATGCGGGATGTGTTAGCCATCAATAAAACTTTATAGTTTATAAATTGTTAAGATTTATAATTTTTGACGCGTAATACAACCTACACTATACAGATCCGTTGACGCTAGACGAAAGACTGACGATATTCAATCATTTGAATGTTACAATATTTATGTTTAGAGAATTTGTTTCTTGTCCTATATATTAATACCTAATTTTTCTTAATTTTATTATATATGTGTCTGAGTTTATGTGAGTATCTATGTTTATTTGAAATTTTAAGATAAAAGATATATATTCTGGAAATCTCAAGAACTATTTTAAGTATTTAATTCGGAATTCCTATAATTAGAGAAAGATAAATTTTTTTTTTTTTTTAATTATATCTATAATTTTTGTTAAAAAAAATTATGTTCTCTAAAAACTTTTGATCGTATATTGCTTAGATATACGATTATGTACATACATAAAAGAACAAAAAACATATAGTATGTAGAAAACAATCATTATGTAAATACGTCTGCTAATTTTCATTTTTACTTTTCGAACAAAATTTTATACTTTCTGTATAGCGCAAATAATACATATTCTTGTATCAAGAAATACAAAAAAAAAATTGAAACTCTTCATCGTGCGCGCGCGAAAATGCCTATATAGTGTGGGAAGTTATATATGTATATAGAAACTACATTAATCTCTGCGAAACATTGAGGTGATACGTATGTCGCGCTCTTTTATTAATACTGCTTTAATATTGTTGGAGGATATCGAGAAAGGACTTAGTGAAATTAATCAGATGATTTATTTACTATTATCTATATATAATAGTAAAAAAAGGACAGAATCTCCTTTTCATCTTGTATGCAACAATATAATACCTCATAGTAGATGATTTTTTAGGAAAAATTTTTCTTGATACGATTGGAAAAGAATTTTCAAAACGTATATGCTGGGGCAAATACAAAACGAGATTTTTACTACAGTATTCTGTACATATGTTTCTTAATACGATATTATATTTGTAGGATTAACTACGCTCTCTTTTTCTACACGCGAACGGCTTAATATTGAAGTCCTGAACTTATTATATATGTCTTGGCTAAATAAATTTACGCTGCTATTGACATTGGGATACATTTTACTAACGAAAGCATTAAGATTACTTTTAAATTCGGTTATAACGCCTCACACTTTTACACAAACTTTGATTTTTACATTCATTACTCATTAACTCATTACTAACGAGAAATTTAATTGGTTTAATGTATAAAACGTGTTTGTTATCCTGTAGTATATATATATTATTTAGTACTTGAGACACATGAAGTATCATATATTTTCGTACACATAATGTACCGATAATTATAATGACTGCATAATGATGCTTGTCTATGTAAATTACTATAGTGCCAGTAACTTTTTACAAGAAAATGATTTGAAATTAATAATATATCTAATATAGAACACCATCTAAGAGAAAAAATACTTTTGTATAATGTAACTTATTACCATGCCGATAAAATATTCTTCGTTTTACATAGATACTTTCTTATATGTGTATAATACACATCAATTTTATATTTTCTTACATCCAAGAACAATATTAATTTATGTTGTTTCATTTGCGTTGAAAAAATTAAATCTGAATTTATTTTCCATAAATAGTTAGAGATAAATATAGCTCGTATTATATATATAAGTAAGAGGATTCTTTTTTTCCAGTTCTTCACATATATATATATATATATAGTTTATAAAAAAATGTAAGCGGTGTCTTTTTAAAAATCACTGACTCTGCCACCGTTCTGCCAATCTCCCCATTTAGTAGGATTCTTCTCGCTATTCGTTATTAACTCTCCAGTTCTGGGATCAGTTTCCACTAATACCAAGTCGACAAATCGTTCCCGCGGTTTTATTTCTACATATTAAACCAAGAAAAAGTCACGTTACGAAACTACAAAGTCCTGAACACAATTAATTTTTTATAGAAAAGCTCTTACATTTTATGAAAAGAATTCGTGCTGATATCTGTGAAAATTAATTATTTTATCAATTAATTTTAATTATATATATATATGTACTTGGTATAGGCTGCAGTTTGAGTTTTTCATGAAACTGCTTAATTCGCGGCGACTCTTGGACATTTTCCGAGATTTTATCACTTAAATTCTTCTTCATTTTTAATAGTAAAGTACCTAACCACATTATATTTATATTTAATCTTTACATATTTCTATACAAAAGAAACTTTGATAAATAATGAGTGAAAAAATGATATAAAATTCGAAAATAATTATATTCGCAGAAATCTATTTCAAAAATGTAAAATAGTCTAAAGCAAACTTAGCTCATACTTGTGAAAAATTGCCTGCAATTTCTTATCATCTGTAGATTCAATCCATTTATGCAAATCATTATGCAAACGTTCTATAAATATTCACACACGGCCATCCATTGACGCGAAACCATCAAGATGATTTTCAATTTTGTTAATAAAACACTGTCGCTAAGATGTATGGAGCAAATACTCTTGTATTCCTATGAATTTTTTTCTATAAAATTTCCGATTGAGAGTCAATGATATATTAGTTACTAACTTTTTTAGATGCATACTGTGATGCCTTTTCTTGTTGTCGGTTAAATCAGGATTCGACAGAGCCCGAAAGAACCAACCGAGAATGAAAACGATCGAGTTTTTAACGGTTAATTAATCTAATTAGGCATGATAGAATTGTGCATTAAATCATAGTGTTTTGCGCTTCGACGAATTTCGTGTTTTTGATAAATTAGAGAATTATACAATAAATCTAAGTCACCGATTCTGATTTTGTTTAGAGAAACTAGCGCGACCGAGATCTGGGCGATCGCGATAAAACAATCTCATTTTTCGCAATATATGAACTTTACAATTTATATTTATAATTTTTATTCTACAAAGTAGAGATTTCTTTTTTATGATGCATCGCGCTTTAACTCGATGTATCATAATGTAGACATTTAATTTATTGAGATAGTTTCTAATTATTAACAAACGATTTAGATTTTCTTCTAAGATGACAGAGGGTTCAAAAGTCCGTCACACGACCCTTTCTCTCCCAGTCGCCGTAACGAGTCGGTTCTGGTCCGCGAGGACCCCCGATCTCGCCCGTTTCCGGATTCGTATTGTTCGGGAACGGTTCCAAAGGTTCTTTCTCTTGATAAGGGTGCTTACCTTCTTCCAATTCTTCTAAATTCTCTGTCATGTTTACAGTTCGATTTTTTTAGTTCTTGCAGAAATGTTGAGCATTCAAGAGAGAGCATCTCTCTCTTTTTATATTAATACGTAACTGCGTACGATAATCTTACCTATGGGGGTGCGTTCGCGCAATTTTTTTCGGAATTCACGCAATCTCGGACTCTCGCCGACCTCGTCCATGCTTTTGGATGAGAATAAACGCGCGAGCCCTTTAAAAATAAAAAAAATCATGCAAAAGCGTGGGTAATATCGTTCGTTACTCCGATGTATACAAAAACGATTAATGCTTTTTGTCTGTACCTTTCAAATGCAATCGCGAACTTGAAATCGATGCGCAGATAATTCCCGCCATTCTTTGAAATTCTCTCTCTATATATTTTTTTTTCTCCTTGAAAATATAAAATCCGATTCAGTCGATACGTCTCTATCTCTTTTCGCCTATTCCACAATAAGATAAATGTACGAAAATTGTTGCGAAACGAGTTTAATTCGTCTCAAGAATAATATCAGCTCAAGCGCACGTGTTGCGATAGCTATTTCTCTCTCATAACCTAGAAAAATTGATTTATTTAAAGTCGCAAACCGTTTTTTTATGAAGTTTTATAATCTAGATAATATGGAATACATTGTGTACTTCTAAATTATTATTAATCTCATAAGTCCATGTACGGTTTATGTTAAATCGGGCACTTTGAACGTTATATTCGCGTTTCGTCGTCGATAAAAGTGTATTGGATAGAAGAAAATCCAATATCTTTCTCATTTATTATTGTATAACCTTGTGTGTTTCTGTTTTAACATTCAACGCACTGTTCCTTGAAATTGTGTCACACTGACAGTCGCGTAAACAAACAGAAGGCGAAGACCATAGAATATATACTATATCTATGACATAGCAGAATTGCCACCTGAGTATCCCCTCCGTTCGCCTGAGGTGCGTTCAAAAAACCCTACCCGTAAGCGTAATTGACCAATCAGAACAAAGAAATCTTTGCTAGTTTTGTACTGATTGGTCAACTAAATGTTGCTTTACCCCACGGATAAGATTGATCTCAAAATTTAAAAAAAGTGCTAATAAAGTAATATTACGCAATGTACGTACGCCGTACAAATTATATATGTTATAAAATGTAAATACATTAGATATTGCGCATTACTATATATTATATAATTACAAAACCGGAGAAGTGACATCATTGGGTGTAGATGACGTCGGTGTATATAAGCAGTCGAGTTACGTCACGTCATCAATCCAGATCAGCTGTTCATCTCCGGTCGACGTTTGCTCGCTCGCAACGCGGGTTGTTTTCCCATGTCCGGATGGGACAGGACGGAGTTGACGGCCGGGAGTTAAATATATGTGAAACTATTATTAAATCAGAGTGAAGTGAAGATCGCTTAAATCAATGACAACGCATTATCACGAGTCTTGGCACAAAATTCTGCAAACGGATAATCCAAACAAGAGTATCACGTATAGCGTGGATTTGTATTTAATTTCAAAGTTACTTAACTCTCCGTTGTCATGGTATGAGATATTAAAGTATTAAAACTCGCGTTATTCGCGAACGATATCGATTAAGGGGAGAGAATGGGGCAGACGCTCAGCGAGCCGGTGACGAAGAAAAAGTCGGCCTGTTGTCGAGACAACAACTATCGTGTCGGTAGCTCCTGCATGCAAGGATGGCGTATCAAGATGGAAGATTCGCATGTGCACATACTCTCCTTGCCAGGTGATCCGGGCACCACGTTCTTCGCCGTCTATGATGGGCATGGAGGTATGTAAGCACACACTTTCTAGTACAGAATAAACAGATTTATCGCGCAACACAGAGCAATGAAACAAACTTTTTTTTCAAATAATCGGTGTATATATCCATAAAATCTGATCTTTACATAAAAATATTTGTATACTTTTATAGGTGCAACCATGGCGCAGCATGCTGGAAAACATCTTCATGAATATATAATTAAAAGAAGCGAGTACAAAGCGGGCGATATTGTGGAAGGTATAAAGCAAGGTTTCCTGGAATTAGACAAAGCGATGCAGAATAACGTGACCCTCAGAGATGAACATGCTGGGACCACTGTCATCGCACTACTTATCAAGGACAACATTTTGTATAGTGTAAGTCGTTCGTTATTTTGAAGGCGATATCTTCGTACATTCGAATACCTGACCTGAATGGAAAAGCTTTCTAGGCTAACGCGGGTGACAGCAGAGCGGTAGCGTGTATCAGTGGCAGGACGGTGCCACTTAGTCGAGATCATAAACCCACATTGAAGGACGAGCGCAAGCGAATCGAAGCTGCGGGTGGTTTCGTCGAGTATAAAAGGGTGAACGGCAATCTGGCATTGTCCCGCGCGCTTGGGGATTTCATATTTAAGCGAAATGATCATAAATCACCACAGGAACAGATCGTGACTGGTAATAATAACAGGACATCGATATATAAATGGCTAGAGACGCTATGATGCAACTTTCAATATATATTCGCGCATATTTTATGTTAACAACTTTACAAATTTCTCGCAGCTTTCCCTGAGGTGCAACAATTTCC
The DNA here is from genome assembly GCF_003651465.1 of Formica exsecta. NCBI lineage: Eukaryota > Metazoa > Arthropoda > Insecta > Hymenoptera > Formicidae > Formica > Formica exsecta. The sequence continues at coordinate 248,991 of NW_021853643.1, read as the reverse complement.
TATAAACGAGGAATGGGAGTTCGTTGTTCTGGCGTGCGATGGTATCTGGGACGTGATGACCAGCGAAGAGGTCGTTAGATTCGTGAGAACGCGGCTAGCTCAGACGAAACTCGGCGACGCAGAGTCTCATCGCAACGTCACAATACGTCCCGAGGAGATCTGCGAAGAGCTTCTCAACTGTTGCTTGGCTCCGGACGCCCTTATGGGTACCGGTTGTGACAATATGACAGTGATACTCGTGTGCTTTCTCCACGGCAAACCATGTTCGCAATTGGTTTTGCGTTGCCAGGACTTTCCGCCGAGTATAGATCTATGACTATTTTAGATTTTAGTGAGAAAGATCTAATGTTTTACCTAAATTATTGTTATATAAGTATATTTTACTTTCGTCGGTGTACCTTGACTTTTGATATAGTGATATTTGTTATGCAATGTATTACACAATACTTTGGCTCTTTTGATAAAGATGAGCGGACGTATATTTATAAAATACATTTTGCATTTATATTTTTGCTCTTGAACCTGTGTAACTCTCGCATTGCGCATTGGTTTTTGATCGTTTCATACAAGAGTATCTGCGTGCGCAATAACATCCATAGAATAAGTTACACAAAAGCTCAATTATAAGCTTTTATTTACAGTTCTGAACAATGGACAAGACTGGGTCCGGATAATAAGTATTGTAACAATTTTCGTGAGACGCAAAAAGATTTCATTTAAAGTCCATAACGATCTTGTATAGAGGAAACCGCCGCGTTTGCGAGCGAGCTGAGTCGTCCGGCGACTTTGTTTACACCTTGACGCACGCTCTCTCGCACATCGTCGAGATCTACGACACCGGCTCTCCCCGCGGTCAGACGCATAGACAACGAAGAGGTGGGCGAAGTCGGCATCGAACTTTCAATGCCGAAATAATCAGCCGACGAAATGCTGGACGAGCCTTCGAAGCGACGTAAATTATTCTTACGTTCCCACTACAAATTTAAAAGGTACATGCATACTGAAGAATTATTAAAAAGGAGCACTATATTCTAGAGTCAGTAAAACATAATTTTACAAAAAATACATTGAAATATAGTTTACACTCACCACATTGTCGGAAGTACTGTCTTGAAAGTATTGGTCCGAGCTAATGGCCTTGGCGCTACCAAACTTTTTTTGAGCCTCTCCCTCGATGATAGATGAAGGCTTCGCGTCGCTCTTGGCGTTTGCGATACGACTCATGGGGGCTAGTCGTTTAGGCGGTTCCGGTTCTGCCACGACCACAATCTCATCACCGCGCGAAGACGGTTTGCTGTTAGCATAAACTGAGTAAAACTCGTCTAAAGTAAAAAAAAGATCCGTCTCTGCTGATAGTACTTCTGGCGTTGAAGTTATGATTTTAGACTCTTGCGTTATTGTCTTCATGTCGCCAAGTGCAGAATGACTCGCGCCACTAACAAGAAAGAAAGGACTTTTATATAAAGATAAAGTCACGCGTTAAATAAATTTTTCAGGATGAGAACACATAGTTAGTACCTTCGCGCATTAAATCCCATTCCAAGCCGTTCTGCTTGCGTTGCTTTTGATGGATCAAACTGCTTAGCTCTCTCTTCCACTTTCTTGGCTTGTTGAGTCAAATTTTGTTCATACCGTTGGGCTAGACGTGTGGCGAGCTCCTCCTGCTCTTCTTTTGTCACTTCCTTATCCTTCTCTTGTGCTTGTTTACGTGCCTCTGCAACGCTCTTCTCCAATTCGTCAAAATTGGTCTTGACTCTCTGAGCTCCTAAGCTTCCAGCTTTCTTTCCCAACTATAATTAAATTAAAGAAATAATAACGATAATAATTGGGATTTATCGTTATATTATTATTTCACTATAAATGCATGAACTTACACCACCAGGGCGTTTGGATTGTGCAGTCCTGCAACCTATAGTAGGTTTCCTTGCAGTTTGTACATTTGAGACAGAATCGAAAAGTTTTACGGAAGGTCCCAAGGAATTGGAAACAATTTCTGATGCATTTTTTTCTGTACTATCAATGTTTGGCACAGTATTAGATGTGAGGAATGTCTTGTCTTCTGTTGAAATTACTGTTTTGTTTTCGTACAAATCTAAATTTTCATGCTGCTTAAAGAAATCTGGCTCGTTTGTTTCTTCTGGTACTATCTCTGTGCTTTCCTCTAAATGCAGCTGTAAAAAGAATCATAATATTTAAATATAGGATATTCGTGAAATATTTGGCCAAGCATTACCAATAGTGCATAGTATAACAAACAGTATACTGACACTATTACCACTTTCGTTATTTAATGTCTACTTATATTTGCTTACATTCTTTTATCTGAGCAAATGAAATAAATATTTATATCCATATTTGACAATTTATTCAGATAATGAAACGTTTTTATTAATTTAGAATTAGTTTATCACTTGAGAAGTATATATTTATATTTGCATATTTATTATTATGTTTTCTTTTTCATGATTAATAAAATTCTCTGGTAAAATATGGCCAAATATTTTAAACATACCCTATATAGATTATTAAATACAAGCAACCAATAGGAATAAATATATATTATCATATTAAAACACATTGTATTAAAAATGTACATGTATATATCAGGTAAGCTCTTCACAGTGAATCTGTTATAATGATAATGTAAGAATGAAAACATTTGTGTAAACATCAAGGTTACACACACATTCGAACAATTTTGTGAATTATTACATATATTGCTAACTGTGTACTGACATTGAATGTATGAAAAAAATTGCATACATATGTATGTCTAAGACAAGTAAAAAGCAATTTTTAGGACAATGTTATAAGCAGATGTTAGTAAAATTCCGAAAAAGAAAAAAAGACGAATTTTAAGAACATTTACTTAGCTCACCATTGTTTTAGTTTTTGGTGTAGAAAAGGAAACCTATAATTATCATATTTACAGTTACACTAGATCTCTAATAATGTCTTAACTATAAATATACAACTAATATTAAATCCATCTGATAATTTTATACCTTTGTGCCATAACGACGCATTGCTTGGGCAGATGCTTGGCCTAATTTTTCCCTGTACAGCATAGCTGCGCGTGAATTATATTTCTGCTGAGCGTCAGTTGTAGTACAATTGTGTTGTGCAAAGAATTTTTTCTAAAAGTTAGCGATATAGAAAATAGAGATGAGAGATATGCTGTGATTGAATTACAAATCATAATTTAAACAAAAAACAAAAAAAAAATGGATTTTATAAGCTATGGAAACTAACAGCATTGGCATTACCACCCAGCTGCATATTTCTGAGATGCAACCATGTCCAATTTGTGTCAAGTTGCGTAGATTTGACAAAGGTAAGATGCACTCCCAGACTACGATGCACTGCCGAACAGTCGATGCACAAGAAGACTCCATATGTCACGCTGGACCATGCTGGATTCTTTGCGTTACAATCGAAACATGTCTGAAAAAATGGAAAGAATTGGCACATATTTTGAAATTGCTAAAACATTAAATAATCGTTGATGAAAACGTGTTTGTATATTGTAAATGTTTCCACGGAATATTCATATATAAATGATCCGCGAAATGTAATATAGCTGTATTCTATAAATCAGATATAATCGTTTTCATATGTGTGTGTGTTACATGATTAGGAGAGAAATTGCAAGCGTATTGTTCAGTCCCATTATTTCCTGTATGTTTACCATCGATTTAAATCAGGGACAAACCTTGTTGGTTGGAATGGCCCGCAGTCTCTTGAAAATTTCCTCGATATCTGCTTTACTGGGCGCATCTGCCATTTTTGACGTGTTGTCAAAACCTGTGCAGCTGTGTTCGTCACGACAAAATCCTGGAACGCGTGGCGAAAGCTGATTGCTCGGCACTAAAGTCACTCGAGCGAGTCGCTCGACGATGTGATTCTTCACGAGAAAAAGGAGGGAACACAGGAAGTGTAATGAATGCAACAAAAAGCATACGAGCAAAGTGCAATATATATCACCAATAGCGGTACACGAATGTCAGAATGTGTGTGTAGCTATTTGCGGGGACAGGAATTTGTGACGTTACATGTAATAAACTGTATGTCCTACCTTATCGACCTTAAACGCTCTACTTTAACAACCGCGCGAATGTGCGTTCTATATTACCGACTTATCTGAAAGTATCTTGTAGATGTTGGCAAAATACATCTAGGTCAAAAGGTCAAAGATTGGTCCCGTCCAAGATATATGGCACAGAAAATTGTGGGATCCAAAAAAACACAAGATTCGATCTTTTATTTTGGTTTTAAGGTGATAAATTATATAAATATATACACATGTCATGGATGAACGAAATGATACTGTAATTCTCCATTTCTTATAATGCTTTAACATTTTTTTTTATCTACTGATCCATCCGTGGATCGTTGCCCCGTATTCGGCGAATCGCTCACATTCACTTCCTCTTCCTCCACTTCCATACTATTCAATCTGAAAATATTAAAATATATTATCGCTGTATTCTATGAAAAATGTGTATACGTGTCATAAAAAAAAACTTACTCATCTTGTTCGAGACTGTAGAGCATTTGAAAGCCGGCGTCTAGACTAGGTGGAAATCCCTTTTCAGGATCGAGTAACTGTAACGTCGGAACTTCTCGATACACATTGCCGAACTCGTCTAGTTCCTCGAACTGTAGCTTGCTAGTTGCTTCATCTAGGACCATCCTGAAAAATGTTTATAAATGTTATTTTGACATAAGCAGCATTTAAATTGTTTAGAAAATTATCTATGGCTTAATATGCATTCCAATACTTAGTACTACAAGTATTAAGTTCAAGTTGCCTCTGTCTTTCCATCGTTTCCTCGACTTGCTTCCTTATATTATCTTCAAATTTGATGACATACTCCTGATAATAATCATGCAGCGCTGCTACTCCTCCCATACCTGTCTCAAGCAGCACTCTCTCCACAGCATCCTAGTGAATACAAAAATTTGTTATATAAAAACTGTATAAACATTTTAAAAATTATACATTTTTCTTACAGGAAAACCATGATCCTTCTGTTCAGTCGCCGCTTTTAACAAGAGGGTCATTCGTCTCAGAAAGTGATCTGCGACATCGGTGAGTGTTTCAATAGCAATATCCGACGAGTTTTCGAATCCAATATGAGCCAATAAAACAGTCACAGCGTATCTCAACAAATTCCGTGCAGTTTGCGGCATTAAATGATGTACACTGGAATAATCTTCAAGTGCATTTCTGGAATGATGCGATTAATAATTATACGACAATTTAAATTGAGAGTGCAATAATTACCCTTTTGGTTGATGAGGTAGAAAATGAAATAAATTTGTCGAATGTACTTTTTCTTTTGAATCCTGTGACCCTATCACAGTCATGTTTCCAAGCATAGTTCCTTCTTCCTATAAAAAGAAAATTATTATCATTACTTTTAAGTAAGCAACATATCATTACTTTGATAAATGTATGAATCAAAAAAATTATTTCAATTCTGTACCATTGTCCGTAATTGTTGATGAAAATTTATGGTGTTTAATATATGTAAATTTCCCATTGGTAATCTATAATGAACATTAATAGTTTTCAATATTAGTTTAACTCAATATTTCGACATATCAGTATTATATAAACATCATACTCACTGTAAATATTCAGGTTGCCTGTCAATGCGGTAATCACAATCAGTGTTGTTTGAATCATCCATGGCTTGTCGCCAGACATTTTCTATTAAATCCGGTGTTATTATTTCCTGTTTGAGCATTTCCCGCGATGGTAACTCTCCCCACAAACCACCTAAGTTTTTGCTAGACTTCATTGTCACTTAAAAAAATACATAGGAAAGTGTTATTTATTTAGTGATCACTCATATTAATGATATTACATTTATTTCAATGAATTGATAAGTTAATATAAAAACATTTCAATTTCCTCATATCATTTCCTTAAGTATTAATATAATCTAAATTTAAATAAACCCAATATATATCCAAAAATTTGTAGCAGCTTAGTAATTAACTTAATTACTGACACAGGTATAATTTAATAATTTATTACATGTATGCGCTGACTAAATCACTATAAGAATATTTTTGATTCATAAAATAGCAAAAAATGGATTTGGAAAATACATTTCTGTGTCAGCAGAGTTTTTTTAATTCGAAATCGTATTTAATGACAATTGGATGACATCCATTGGAAATTCCCGCCCGTCTGTAACGGGCAGTCACGTGGTATTGCGTCAGCGAAACGTAGTCTTTCGTATCGTCAAAAACATACGATACACACGCGAGTGCTGGGATTTTTCCAAATCCGCAGTCAGCAGTTCCCCCATCTTACCGGATGAGCGAGCGTGACGCGTAAGGTTCTTCCCTAAATAGTATAATCCTCGCGCGTCGAGCGATCGCGAGACGATTTCACATTTCGTTAACAAGCATGTTGTATTCGTGCGATGATTCTCAATACTAGCTAGGTTAAAATCGTTTATGTATATATACGTCACGGTGCAGCGCCATGTTCGGACAGTACGATTCGCCGAGCAATCGCGAGAGACTCGCGACTCCTCGATATATTTGAAATTTGAACGTGAACGGAAGAAGAAAAAAAAGCACGCGTGAAACGAGATAAACCTGCTAAACGCGTGTGCCAAACAAAGCGCGTTTAATCGCGCGGAACTATCAAACGTCAGGAGCCTCTTCACTCGCTCGTCTCGAGAATCTTGTGATAATGTATGTATCGTTTCGCATGCAGCGCATATCCATTCGTGCTATTGTGCGCATAAAGATAATAATCAGTAGAGATTAGGGAAGCAATAAAAATCAGTCTGTGACGCGATCGTCGAACGTGGTTTAGTTTTTCCAGGAGAGTTTCGATTATCTGTCAATGGAACAATGGAATCTGCGGCGGTCTCAGTCCTAAAACGTGCAGTGGAGATGGATATGAAGGAACAGTTCACAATGGCATTGGTATTGTATCAGGAAGGCGTACAGATACTTCTCGACACTGTAAAAGGTATGATATTTTTACGCTTTTCTTTCTCCCTCTTTTTTTCTTTCTTTCTCTCACACAAAACCTCTATCACATTAAAAATGCTATATTAGCTTTATTGTCACTATCTTTCGCCAAGAAGCTCAAGAATCGATAATAAAACGATGTAGAGACAAAGGAAGCCTACAAGGTGGAGTATCTCACGTCCAAAGCCAAGGAGTATCTGGGCAGAGCCGAGAAGGTGAAAAAACTAATTATTGAGAGGAAATCGGCCGGCATATACAGGGAATTGACTAAGATCGAGAATGGATCAACGGGACACGGCTATGCGAGTGTTTTCGGCAGATTCTTGGACGGTACTGTCACATATATCAACATCGAGGATCCATATATACGAGCCTTTCACCAGGTATGTATTTGTTTTGTGCGTCTCATTTCATTATAGAATATTATAAGATAGTTTACAAGGTTTGAAAACTTTGCGAATATATAGTTTTTGCTATTGAATACAAAAAGAGTTTATATATATATATATATATATATATAAACTCTTTTTGTATTCAATAGCAAAAACTATATATTCGCAAAGTTTTCAAACCTTGTAAACTATCTTATAATATTCTATAATGAAATGAGACGCACAAAACAAATACATACCTGGTGAAAGGCTCGTATATATGGATCCTCGATGTTGATATATGTGACAGTACCGTCCAAGAATCTGCCGAAAACACTCGCATAGCCGTGTCCCGTTGATCCATTCTCGATATATATATATATATAATCAACACAGTTTCACAAAATTCTTTCAGAATAAATAGCAATTTTAATGATGTAATTTATATTCATGTCTGTCGTTTAAACTTTAATTAGAAGTTTCTTTAAAGAAAATTATTCAGATGGTCCAATGAAAGAACAAAAATTTTATAAATAGAATGACAGAAATGCATACTTAATAAGATGAATACAACAATTTTATTATTGTTATTATTGGCCTGCAAAATTTTCCATCTTTTCCTAACAACCTATAGATTATCTTAAGAAATTATTACACTAATTGCAGTATTTCGTCTACAGTGTCAGAATCTGGTTAGACTATGCGAGCTGGCTGTCCAAAAGTGCTGCGCATTGACCAGAATATCCCTGCTTACAACTTACGAGCCGGAAGAATCTAATCAAATTAATCAAATTACTAGATTGGCTGAGTTGAAGGAAAGTTTAGCATTTCGCAAGATCTCCTTTGATTTCTCTTTTTCTGAAACGTTGCATGACAGACAAATTACGTAAGGCTGATAACATAAATGTTACATTGAAAATTTTGTCCCTACATTCTTTCATAGGTAATCCTTTTGTTTCACAGATTGAGTAATGGATGGGTGGTAAAAATCGGGCGTGGATTAGACTATTTTAAAGCACCAGAGGGCAAATTCGTTCTTGGCTCATGTGATCTAGAATTAAGACCATGCTTGGAGACTACCATAGACATTTTTCACAAGAATCAACTTCAAAATGAGACAAGATAGAGCACAATATCAATTGACAATAAAAATGGTTAATATTTTTTATACAGTTTTCATTAATGTATTTCATATATGTATATACATATATTATGGCACATTTATCGTGTGATAGTGATAAGGCATCCATATTTTTATATATATTCTCATCCTTGCGATATAGGATGCATAGAATAAAATATATTTGTACATATTTAACAAAAATACTTGCTTTCTGCATATTATTCTTATAATAAAATATAAAATATAACTACATAGAGATCGTGATTATAAAATATGTAAAACATATATATACAGATTTCTTTGTCGTACTATGCTATATCTCGCAATTTGGAATTGTATGAACCTCTCCATCATAATAGATTTTCCTTTTTCCAGACCTTTTTCCTCAGTCCAGCGTGCTGTGATCCTTTGCCTTTGCAATTCTGATTTGCTGTGCGGCCTTCTTACACGCTCGTCTCAACGACCTGGTGTATTTTAAGAAACCTGCTCCGACCTGCACCTCCTCCTCCTCCTTTGCTGGGATGTTGTTGATGATTCTGCATGATCCTGTCATACAATCTCCGCCACCGACTGCGATCACTTGCCTCGCAATTTCCGGTTCCACGCAGAGTCTGGTCAGCGCGGCCGCCGCGGTAATCTCCAGCTTTTGGTATGCGTCCTCCAAACCCGGTGGTCTCATACGGAGAAAGGAGACCAGCGCCACGGAGGCTCGCGCTCCAGCCAGATGCGACCGACCTTCTGGAACGCGCGCCAATTCGCCAATTAGTGCGGCGACCTGTTCCATCAAACAGACGTTATTGCCGACAGATTTCTTCACGCTTCGCAAGAGTTTCCTCACACTGTCCTGCTGCAGTATGATCTCGGCGCATAGCCTCGACTTGGACAAGTGATTTAGCGCCGCGGCGGCTAGCAGCAATGTTTGAACGCAATCAGTGCCCTCGATTAATCGGTTCAACGCCGGAATTAAAGAATTCGCGAAAGGCTCGAGACATGGCAGACCCCGCGCGTCGGTCCATGGTGCCGTGATCTGCACTATTAAGGCGGTAGCTTCAGTCTTTTCCCTTTCGGAAGAGGATTCTATGTTTAGGAGATCACTCAAAATCTCGGGACCGCCGTCTCGAGCAAAGTACTCGATCGCTGTCGCGGAATTGCATATGCTGGCTAGAACGCGTAATGTGATAGCGACGAGGTCGTTTGAAGGCGCTCGATCGCCGTCGATAAGACACGTCAGGAGAGCCCTTATACCGGAACATCGGGCTATGCTGCTTTCTGCGCGAAGATTCGATGATCCTAAAGCCGAAAGGGCCGCTAGAGCTCCTCTAGCTACGCTGTCGTCTTGCCGTGGAGTCTCTTCCAGACCGCGGACTATTTTCTATGAAAATTATTTATACACAATTAATCCACGATTATCATTTCGATGAATATAAGCCACAAAAATATAAAATTACCAACCTCGATGTAGAAGTCTAAACGCGTGTCGATAGTGCCGTCGACGTATGTCTTCATACTTTGCAACTGCGCGAGTATGCTCCTCAGACTACCTTGCTGAATCCTGCGAGGAGGAGGTGCCCCTAACTGAGAAAGGATCGAGAAAGCGGCCTCCTCTATGCTGCGAAGCAGCTCCATTTCAGACTTGCCGCCTTCCAACCGTGTTATCTTCCTAATAATGATTAACGTAAGATAAAATTGATTATTAATTATATTTATGCAAAGATCCTATTATTCTTATACAGTATAATATGAACGATTTTATTTCTGATTTTCTTATAGTGCGTCTGATTTTATATCCGTGCATCTCTCAATATAATACCTATGAAGAATTAAAGAAATCGGACTCACTCGACGATGCTGTGATAATGTTGCTCGAAACGTTTTGCACTGACTAGGAGCTTGCTCGCAGCGGCAGCTGCAGAGGACAACATTTTGAGATCTCGCGCGTGAATCCCGCCGGAAAACGCCATCCTGCTTCGCGGAATATTCTTGCTCTGCAGTGTACTGCTGCATTCGTTTTCGGTCTCCATAGCGAGATCGGTCAACCACGCTCTCATGGACGACGATTGACGATAATTTCTGGAATTCAGCACCTCCTTGCCGGCAGCGATCGCGTCTGCCGCGGAGTCTGTGCTAAACGATTTCGTTATCGAAGACAGCTGAACGCTATCCTCCGGCGGTTCGGATGCGTAAAGAAAATCTCCCAAACATTCGTCGTCCAGTGAAACGGATACTTTTGACGCATCGCTCCGCTCCTCTTTGATCCTGGAAAAGAAAGGGAATATATAAAAGTTTTGGTAAGTTTTTGTAAAAAGAAATATATATATATAAACATTATTTTTAAAATATTATTTAAAAGATATTCTTCTTATCCGAATATCTATTTCGTCATTCTTGAATTACGCTACCTTAAACGAGCCATAGCGATTCGACGTAGATTTCGTCTCAATCATGGCACGATTGTTATCATTCTGCTACTCTCGCGAAACTCGCATCACGAAGCAATATACTCGGAATCTATCGCTGATCGCTTTTTTCCGGAAACGACAGCCGGGGGCGATTTAGTGGAATGCGAGAGCTGACTAATCGCCCCGAGCTCTCCTCGAGAGCGCGACTGCACGTGATGACTAATGTCGCGTTGTTGTATTATAACGCGTCCACCTGTGCACCGCGTTATAAAGCTGAATTCCTCGTAGATTCGCTGTCGCGCGCCGTCGAAGGAGCCGCACGGTCGACTTCGACCTCACCGGTTACCCGAGCCAGCCTCTCACGCGTTCATTCATTTACGTATTCTTCTCGCGCGGCACGTTGTTGCGTTGAGTCACGTACGGCATGAGTGGAACACGGTGACTAACGGAAAAATGCGTCTGCACGAGGGTACCCGGTGGTTGGTTTAGATCCTGATTTCGTAACGCGAGCTCAACACCCGGTCGAACACTAAAAATCAAAAACTTGTGCTTTTTGCGCTACATGTAATTCGCGACAGAACTTTGTTTTATTTTTTATGAGAGACGCGCGCAGGATATAGGACGCGTGTGTAAAATTTTAAATAAACTTTTATCTCGAATTGTAGAGATAAACGCAGGCTTGATATAGAAAACGTATTTCATGAATTCAATCAGAGTCGAATACTTTTTTTTTCTATATGGGTTCAGCTTCGCAGCTTGTTATACTCGGGATACGGCAATTTCAATCATGTGTGTGCATATATGTTTCCGGCACGATTTACATGATTGCGTTATTAGCATAGCTGGTACGATCGCCGGTGTTCTTTAATCAAATCGCGACAGCGGATACGCGATCTGATAAATAATCATTTTGTCCGGAGGCAAGAGGGAAACCGAGATCGCGGCGTATATTTCATACATTCATCAACATCGAGAGTTGTATAGCGAGATTTGAAAACATATATCTCTCGTTACACCATAAAAGATCGGATATTTGTGCACACAAGAGGGAAGGCGCGATGCGCATACAATGGCCCGACGATAAGCCGAAACACCTTTATGATTCAAGGACTGATAATCATCCGATACTCTCGAGTCTCTGACGCATCTCTCGGATATTATGATCGGTGAGAAGAAGAGGAAACGATTCTCAAGCATGTGTCATTGCTTACGACACCATCAACGCGTGTTACACATACATATATGTATATATATCTTTTTTTATTATTAGAAAGGAACGAGCGCGACAAGATAATTGACGTGTCGCATTGCTATCGAGATTGGTTCATTTCTTTAATCTTATCGCCACGTTTCCCAAAGAAATGTTTCTTCTTCGACTTTATTGCGAGGCGTGACACAATTCCCAAGGTAAACATTACCGCAATGTACATTCCAGTAATATCGATAGCGCAGTTTTTTCCATGGAATTCCAAACACGCGCTGAATCAGGATCGATTGTTCTTACATGTTGTCCGATTCGACAACGTGTAAAATTATGAAACGAGATGAAGTGAAATCATTCATTAAATACCTATGATTCACGCGATGGGCTTTCGTTAGCTACTTTAAATTTTTATCAATGGGAAGCTTTAATATTTTCCTTCTCTATTCACGATTAGATAAAATTATATTCCATTCGCTCACCTTTCTCCCCGTGATAGACTCCTCGCGGATTGCTTGAAACGATCTTTCACGAATGTCCTGGAATGCTTCGGCGTGGACGTGTGCTTTGGCATCGAGGGAGATCCCTCCTCTAACCACGACGAGGCAATTCCCTTCGACTGCATCCTCCTCTGTCGCCTCGTTCTTCTTCTCAATTTCCGCCGTGGGGTCACGTTTTCATATGCTTCTGAGCAGTCTGATCTTTCGGAATCGGAGAATCCAGAATCTTGGCTTCTGAAATCTTGGCTTAAAGGGCTACAGGATCTGTTTCCAGTAATTTTGCGCTCCTCCTGTCCGTCCATTTCTGCCATTCTGGAATATTAAAATATTATACGTTTATCATATCACTCATTCTTCATTTAATAAATATAATGTAATGGAGGCACAATATATTATTAATGTAATATACTCCTCTCTATATTACCAATATAATTTTTTCATTTTAGATTACTTATTTTTATATATTTAAAAAAAATTAATATTTAATATATTTTCAAAATTACTAA
>NW_021853643.1:219242-235631 GCF_003651465.1 Formica exsecta | reverse complement strand
TATATATATATATACATGCCTTTTTATTCTTAAAGAGAGGTATTTTTTGAATTGTTATTTTTTGTGAAAATTATTTGACAGATTTATTATTCTGCGTACCTATGATGTACAATACTTTCTTCGTGTGTCAACGATATTTGACACACGTCCTGTTTTGGACTCTCATCGCTCTTATTGCTGACACGTATCGCGGTAATATTTGCACCATCGATCGTATCGTTTTCCGATTTACTGGTGGAATTCTCTTCTTCTTCGTTCTCGTTTTCGCGGAGGCTTTCCTTAAAAATGTGATGTGAACGATCGTTCTGCAGATCGTGCAAAGCCATTTGCTCCCAGAACACTTTACTCTGATATCTCTTGAACATGCTCATGTTTTCACTGCTGTCTTTATTCGACAAATTATAAAGCACAATGAACACAACCGAAACGAAGGAAGTACAATTTTTATTTTGCAAACTGTTTATAATCTCTTCTCTTAAATTTTTTTAAATTTATTTTATTATACTCGTAGGACGCGCGCGTGGCACGGACAAACGAGGAGGTCCGATAAATGTCCACGGGACCTCGAAGTGATGCGACCCAGGGTGCAACGCTATGTTACTCCAACGGGGTGTTTTCACGACTCAGCGGAGCGGGACGACCCTCCCACGGCTGGTGGTCGCGTGGCTGCTTGGAGAACCGTATGTGGTGTCCGTCGCAACCCCCATACGTCTGCTGCTTAATGGTGAGTCTCGCATGCGATATATATTCTTCTTTTTCTGTAGATCCTGATCTTCGACGCAGAGGACGTACAAACTTTGTAAAAGTTCTGTTAAGAACAGAACACGAATAAAGATCCTTTATCCAAATTTTAATTGTTCGAGAGACGCGTGTATTTTTGATTTAATTAAATCGTAAATTAAATTATGAACACAAACAAAAATCACGCGCGCATCGAGATTACTCGGGATTCTTCAGTCGAGTTGCGATTGAGATTCTCGCGAATATAAACGCGCGTACGATTAGTCGGCGCGATGATTGACCTAAGCGCGTTAATGCTCCACAATTGACTGACTCTCGGGCTCGACTTCCGACTTCCTTGTCGCGCGCGCAACTCGATCTCTCCTCACGTGCCTCTCCCCGCCCCAAAAGCCAAGTCGTGTGAAAACGCAGCGGCGCTTCTCCTCCCCTTTTGTCGACTCCATGGGGGCAGCTTGCACGGGCGCTTCCCCCTTACGCACACACGCGTGCATGTCGGTGCGTAACCGTCAAATCGTAACGAGGTGCGTACTCTCTTTCACGGAATGCGACGTACATCGGAAGACCTTTAATCGAGCCTCGATAGCTTGATCCAGGCTCCAATATGCAAAATGATCGATTTACGTGTGAAGGTAGTTTTTTGCCACAATTTTTTTATGTAAACAATGGAACGATATTGAAATAATTGAAATATTTATATAATCATAATATTCAAATAATGGAACTGGTGTTTTTTATTTCTTGATATAATGACGGTATTATAGCTTTATTTTACGTAGCTGATTAGAAAATTTGGTAATGAAAAATTCGATAATTAAAAATCATAAAGAGAGAAAGTTTTCGGCCAAATATTGTTCTGAAAAGACAGAACCAATTAATAATAATAATTGTATATAAATAAGCAAGTATGGTACGTGAAATGTAGGAACATTTTTCGATCATTTTGATTATAAACTTATAAAATATATATTGGAATTAATAAATAAGAGAATGAATATATAAAAGAAACAGAATCCCGATAAAAATGTTTATGATAAATGTATGAATTTAAGAAAAGGTTTAATCTTTCAACGATCTTCAAGAAAGAAGTGTGTGATATTCTCAAGTAGAAAGTGAGTTTAAAGTAAAAGGACAAGTCGCTTAAAATTCATTTTCAATAACTCATTTGCCGTTGCACTTCCATAATGACAATAGCTTCCAACAATCATGTACCCAAGCCTGTGCACAGTAGGAGGCGCAGGAAGACGCTTTTTATTTTACTTGTCAAAGGCGATAAGTCTTGTCTCTTCGAAGACGATCCGACATTGGCGTAGCGATCGTAAAAAGATTCGAAAGAAAGACCGATCCTTTTTCGACTCGCTCGTAGCTGAAAGAAGATGTTCACGAAATCACGCCAATGGTGTTTTTAAGGGCCAGGTGCGTGACTATCGTTACCCCGGTGCGCGCGCGATCGAACGGGGGTCCGGGCCCCCTCGGAAACAACTATGCCACCATTCTCTCCGAGTGCAGTGTGGAGGCACGCGCCGCTCGGGACATCTGCGTGTAAAACGCCTGGCGTAATGCGTCACGCGCGTGAGTTGATGAATCACTCGCACATATCTACGTAGTAAACTTTAAGGGAATTTAAAGAAATTTTCGAGCACGACCACACACAATAAGGAGAGCGACAATAGAGTATAATGAAAATTTTGTATTAATTATTTAGTAAAGGACATTGATGCTGAAGCTTTAAGCAATTGTTTAGTCGAGGTCATTGATGCTGAAATTTAAAGACTCTGAAAAGACAGAGGGCATTTAAATTTTCTATTGTACAATTTTTACTTTCTTTTTTTAACTTCAACTTTGATGAAGACAAATGGCAATATTTATACTACTGAAAAAACGTATTCTTACATAAATCGCGAATTGTTGTGCGTGATAAACGCACGCAACAATACATTGCAACGGTGAACGACACGCCTAAGAAAAACCTCATTTACAAGCCTCGCGCGTCCTTCGTTAATTGACGAAGATCGAGGCTATCGATAGTAGGGAATACCGAAGTCGTTAATGGAGATGTAGTAATGATATAATGGCATAATCTCGTCGCTTTATTGTTATTCCTGCGACGGCGAGATCGTTCGCCACGGCCGGTATTTCTCCTCATTGTCTACACGCAATACACGCACATATTCGACGACGATGATCCCAGCCGCGCGTCTTGTAGAAGCGCGAAGGGGTCCTTCTGCGACCCCTATTGTACCCCGAGTACTGATGGGGGACAGATGCGTACGAACCGTTATTTAAGCGCGCGTGTGCGTGCATGTGCGTGTACATCTGTGACGTTTGAATTTCGATGACATTTCGAATTTTGAGGGGAACTCATCGATGATTGATTTCTATAGGAACGATTATCTTAAGGTATAATTGTTTAGGAACAATGTTATTTCAAAATTAAATCGTGCAATATGAGAAAATATTTAAGTAATCGAAATAAAATGTCTGATAATATATATTTTAACATTTGAGATATTATAATATATTAAAAAAAGTCTAAATGAAGTAGATTTATTAATGTATAAAAAGTTTTTTACGATTAATTAAGATTTGCAGTTATTTATTAATTCACAAAAATCAAAAAGGAAATCATCATTTTAAATCTATATTAATTAAAATCTATAATTTATATTATCTATATTTTATCCAGATTTATAAACTTAAAAGAAATGTTTTTTCGTTTATATGATATTTACGGTAGTGTGTGTTTTTCCATCCTTAAGGTAAGTAGAAGAATAAACTCCTAAAGTTTGGCTATCTATTTTTAAAATGTTTTATATAAAATCTTCACTTATATAGAATAAATTGAATTCTTTTTTCAATACATATTTTTTTAAATTTTGGTAATCAGTATCAAACTTACAAGATAAATGTCAAGAAATTACAAGCGCCTGAAGACATGCAATCCTCTTCGCAAACGATATGCGCGTGGCACGCATGCGGCAACGACACACTTACTTGAAAATGACTAGAATGTTCGGTCTATGTCTGATATACAAACTATACCTATATTATTAGCTATTAATCAAGAATATTTTTTTTTTACAAGAAACATGAGTATGGCAACTGACAATCTATCCTTATGTAGTGTAATCGAAGAAAGCCATTTCGATCAAATTCGATTAATTTAATTAATCGAAGCTTATCAATTTAATTAATTGTAGATTAACTTGCAGAATGAGCAACAACAAAAGTTCAAAATTTTTCTTATATTATATATGAAAATTATGTTAGAGATTTTGATGTTTGTCAATCTGTTACTTAATCAATTAATTAGTTAAGTTAATCCGAGTTTGATCACGGTAGACCTGAGGAAATTAGTTCTATGTTAGGCATAATAGAAAATTTACATTGTAACAGTTTGATATCCAATAGAAAATGGATTTTAATCAATGACATTTTGTCCCTATAAAATGAACTTTTCTATTGGATATTGAACGCCGTACATCAGCATCGGACGTATGAATCCTGTATAAGAACATGCGCGATGCATGTACAGTTTGATATGCAGGTCGACCAACTTTATCATTACTTCGTTTGAAGACGTCCCTTTCCTTTGATCACGTTGCAAATGACCATAATGATTTATAGTGAGCTGGACAACTCACTCTGGACCAATCAATAAAAAGATTCTGTGCTGAATTGGCCAATTGGCAACATGCACAATTTGACGTCACTTCATTTGAAAATGCGACCAACTCTATTCATTTGCTATCATTTGCTTTGTTTTGAAAAGGGGGATCCCTTCTCTTTATTAATTACAATTTATCTTCAGAGAATTCCTCCCACAATGTATAGCAGAGGGTATAAATATCACGACGCACGAAAATTGCGTTATAAACCCGCTGCAACTCTGCTGCAAGTAGAACGTAGCCTTGACCGTCAGAATTTACTGAAGTCTTTGTATCACAAGCCTTCATCCAGCTAATAGCAAAGTAAGTCATACACATTTGCTTTATTAATTTTTAGTGTCAATACATAAATTGTTTCTACATTTTTAAAAATTAGTAATTTTATATTTAATACAGATTAAAAACTAATTGATATAAAAAAGTAATAGCAACAAAACAAGGTATAAAATTATGGTAGCATATAAAATAATATTTTTATTGAATATTTGTTAAAAAGAATTACGAATTACTTATTAGAAAATCTATGATTAAAAAAAAGTGCGTGACTTCGAATATTAACAATTTGAAATATTATAATGCAATAGCTAATAGAGTTTAATAAGAAGTGTTAATATTGAGAAATACAAAATATTTTTTATATTAAAATAAATTTAATTTTTTTCTCTTATTTATAACTTGGTAATTTATTTTCATTGTGTGTAATGCAGTATATTGACATTTTATCCAATATTTGCAATTGAAAAATCTATAGATAGGTACATATAGTGTATCTCTTAAGTAATGTAATAAAGAATGAGCTCACACTATTTAAAATAAGACAATGTATAAAATTTTCATACATTTTTCTTGTATGATTTTTTAATTAATCATGCTTAATTGTTCTTTTCTCTTCTCTTTGATCTTTTTTCTTTGATATTTCTCGATCGAAATCTATGTGTGAATTAAAAATTTATAAATCTGATTTAATAAAATTTTATTCATTTGTCTTTTCTAGATGGATTCCAAAGATCAAGCTAATCGTACCAATCAATGCAATCCCACTCATACCCCGACAGGACCTGGGCATCATGCAGGTTACCAAGGGACAGGGACTAAGGCTGATTTGGATAATCATGGCAAACAGATGAATCCGAACAATCCGGCATATAAGAAGTAACAGGCATTCATGTTTCATAGAATACCGAAAGCATTGTACCTTGTAGATGATGTACATGCCAAAATTATGATATAAATGGAATAACACCAGAAATATCTCTTTTCTCTTCTCGTACCTTTTATTATTTCCACATATTTTTTTACACGCTCTTATCCAGTATTTCTATCCCGAAGCTTGATTCAAAAAGTAATTATTAATCGTAAAAGCTAATTATTGCGATGTAACATAATTATTGAACATAGATTTTTTTTTATAAATATCTTTAACATAATCGCTCTTATAGAGAAAAGAAAATTAAAGTATCTTATATTAATTAATTTCTGACATGCATATATTATTCGCAAAAATACATAGATATTGAAGGAAGAAATATTTTATCCTTATATCATTATGAAAAATAAAGACAATTAACAACGAAATAAACGAATAATAAATAAATAACCAAATTATATGCCAGGCTGTTGAATCCAGTATCCCCAAGGAGCGAAAAAATCACCATTTTTTTCTTGTGTTGGACCACGGAAAACTTTTATTTTGACCCGTTGAAGGTTATCTATAAGCAGATATCAATTACATATTTTATCAAGACCGTGATAATATTTTTTCTGTTTGAATTGAAAGATTATTTCTTATTCTATCAATGCAAACGCTTCTGTGCTTGATTATATTACCGACTGCAATATTACCTTCTTTTTCTATCTCTTGACGCATAACGCTCCTTGATTCATCGCAATCAACCGTCGCAGTAAACATCGCTATTTGAAGCAGACTTAGTATAAAAAGAGTACACTGCACACAAAAAGTATTAGTTGATTAATTATTTCATGTGACTCAATATTCTATCGCGCGTATTGCGTAATTAAAGTGCAGCTTAAGAGAATAGAAGATTAAAAATATAAGATTTCTTGTAATTAATAATGTAGCCGAGAAGATAATAATGCTATATGAAACAAAAATAAAGTTGAAAATGTAAAATAAATTTTTTTTTTAAAAGATTTTATTTATTTTTTTTTTCGAAAAAATGCACTTTGAGAATTGGAGAATTAATAATGTTTTTTTGGATTATCTTTATCATAATTATCAATTATATATTATCGAATTTCGCAACTATTAAAATTTGTATAAAAAGATACATATTTTCTCTATTTAAAAAATTAAGTTTCTCTGGATATTTTTATGTACATTTTTTCAGTAACTAATTATTTTAAATTATTTTAGTAAATGGAACGTTATACTTTTATATTTATATATTAACAGTCGTTGTTGCGAAATGAATTTGAAGATAACACAAAATTATTCAAGCTTAAATAATTGTCAATATGTTATTAATTTTCTAACTTCTAAAATGAAATTAATTTTCTCATAAATAAAGCCTTATACATATAAAAAATTTTATTTTACGTTATCGATTTATTTTTTCTCTAAAATTTTCGTAGAATTATTATCTCCTCGGTTATAACATTAGTTGCAAGGCACGCTGTATATTGCACATTCTGACTTACCAATAATCTCATCACAATCGTCGTAGAACAGCTGACTGAATCTTCGAATTAAAGAGAGGAAGCTTATATGTCTCTCGTCGCGGTTGCATTTAGAGCATGACCGGTTTTCCATCTCGCGGTTTGAGGGACCGTTTTTCTAAAGAGAAAGTCGTATTGTCCTGCAAAGAAATGATAACATGTCACACGTAAGACTGCGACGAAAATGTCAATGCTTCTTATTGTTAATAACTTTTCACCTGAGCGATCTGTCTCCGACACTGAGCGAGTTCGTTGTGACGCTGTAAAGACATATTTAATAAGCACAAGTACTTCCAAACAGTCGCGTTACGATTGTCGATCTGATTCGCCTCCGATAAAGCTGCCTCGGCTTCCGTAAATCGCTGCAACTAATAATAATTTTTGTAAGCAATTTTTTTTATACGTGTATAAAAGTAATCTTAAAAAATTTTTTAATGTGCGATTTAATTTCGATACGTAATTTTCTTTTTAAATAACAATTTTCTTTTTATTTAACTTACCTCATAAAAAGCGATTCCCGCACCAAGCCACGTTTCCGCCGTTGGTGAAGTTCCACATGTGTTAAGAAAAACTTTTAATGCGCGCACGTAGTCACCAGTATCTTCGTAATACAATCCCATTCTAGCAACATTGTGTAATATTTTTATAAATAACTTGACTCTCTGTCTTTTTCTTTTTCCATTATCTTACGTAATATATCGAGACGAACAAGTTTACCTCGTCTGTACGAGATGCAGATCGTCCGGTCGATTATACATCGTGTTAGAATATTCATAGCAACGAATAGCTTCCACAAAATCGCACTTTTGAAAGTAACAATGCCCCATTAAGCCGCTTATCGAATAATCCTAAAAAAAAAAAATATATATATTTTAGAAATTTAAATATGTGTGTAAAATTCAGTTGTCAGAGTTATATAAATTTTATATAATATTTCACATAAATAGTTAAATTAATTAATTTCTGTATATTTATTCAAAATTATCTACGTCTCTATCTTTTATCTAAATTAATTAACTGATTTTATTCTATAGTTCCATAATTACAAAAGCAAAATTTAAGTCAAATTAACGGTTAGGATATTTAAAAACAACGGACGAAGATGAAAATGATGAAACAGACCAATCCGAAGATACATTCGGCTTCTTTTAAACGCGACAAAGCATCCTCGTATTGGTGTGACAAATAATGCTGCACGGCCAAATAATATAGCACTTGAACAGATCTGCTTGAGCAAGACATTTCTTCCGTAAGCGCTATGCCAGCAAACTATACAGATACAAAGCGTGACAGCAATTTCTACATTTTTATATAAAGATAAATTTTCAAGTAAAGAATTCATTACGTCGCAAAAATATAATTTCATTAGAAGCGTGGCCGTTATCATGTACACGCTGTTCCGTGGACAGTGAATCATTGTCCAAGCGAGGGGATCCTCATTTGAAATCTCCGTTTCTGAATCATCGTCTTTCATACATTTTTCCGCTATTCGTAAAGTGAGATCTATTCCTATTAAAATGAAATAGAGAAATATTTTTATATAATTATTTTTATTATTTATATAATTATATTTTTATGTAATTTTATGTAATTTTTCATATAACGCAGATTTTTTACATAAGGTTTTTGTTATACCTGGGCAATAATCCATGCGAATGTAAAGCAGATGCAGGATAACCCAGCCTTCGACAAATCGCGGATAAAAATCGGTAACGGCTTTTAGAAAGATTTCGGCTTCTCGATAGTTCTGATCTTCGGCAAGAATTAATCCGTGCAACAATAAACTGCTCGGGGAGAAATATTTATTACATTTTGTTTGTATAAAATTATTTATACAAATCTATCTATGGTCCTTCTTTTTATATTAAAATATATACTTTCATATTTTTACATACCCAATTTTATCGCGTCTATTCAAGAGAATTGCTTCGCGGCAGCATTCTTTTGCGCGTTCCGTATCGCCAATTTTTAAGAGAAATATCGCGTATTTTGTCCATGCTCTGGGATTATTTCTATCCGCTGCAATCGCCTGCGAAAAAGATTATATATAATAACATGTTTGATACTATTCTGATATAGAAGATTGAATAACGTACAGTCTGATGATGTCGTCTTGCATCGTCAATGTGACCTAACTCGTAAGCTTCTGCGGCGTAGAAATATAATTTTTCAGATACCGCAATTTTTAGCGATTCATCATCCGATTTGTCATCCGCGAGACGGCTTTCGACAATCTTGTTAATGGCCAGATGCATTCGTTCGACGAGATACGTATATACGGATGTCACAAAATTCTACATATAAATTGTAATTTGCGAGAAAGCTTATTTTCCTTCGCTTAATAAATAAATGAATGAATTTACGATTATAAAAATATTTTTTTTATAGCTACAAAACTGTTTTCAATAACCGTACACAATAAATTTCAGCATCAATGTCTTATTAAATAAAATGATAAATTTAAAATAATCCATAAAATTTTTAAATAATAAGTTTATGGACCTGACTGTCGATCGACTGTACTGTGTTCACGCTTGTTTTGAATCTCTGATCTAGCATAGAAATTACTTTCGCCTTCAAAGTGCTACGTATAGTCAAATACGTGCCAGTTTTATATAGATACTGCGTGAAGCAAGTTAACTCGTCCTGAAAATTGTCACGAACGTACAACATAATAATTCTTATTTATATTTTCGTCAACATTGATCTCACCTCTTCAGAAACGAAGCAATACTTTATTTTATCTGTTGTTTCAAAATTATTCGAATCATTTTCTTGTCTTCTCGATGTGAACAATTTTTCTTGCTTTTTTTCCTCGCAAAAGTCCTAACGTGAAAAATACATCTTACATTGATATACGTAACATTTTAATTCATAATGCAAAATATTTGATATAGATTATTATTTTTCAATATATCACGATATAGAAAATTTAATACCCTATAACTCTCTGTAAGGATCTCAACTATTTTTCGAATACAGGTTGCGTATTGTTCCTCCGCCATATCGCCGGAATACACATAATACGGTTTGGTTATCTTCGGTGTTATCATTTCCTCGATTCTAGCGAAATTAATCAAATCGGAATGAATTTTAAAACATGATTCGATAAGAATTTATTATATTTTGATTAGATACCATGATATTTTTCATTATGATATATTTCTGAAAAACATTCCATATAACCGATAACTTACATATTTGAGAAATCAGTTTCGAGTCTACAAGGAATAAATGGACGATAAAGCTCGATTTCGATTATGACGAAAACGGGTTCACCGGTTTCTGAAATTAACGAGGTACTTTGCGAATCTTCCACGTCTGACTGAATTTGAAAAATAAATTAAAGAAAATTTTTATTATATTTAATCTTTTGTTCTCTTCCTTTAATTTTTTAGGCATCATATATATACGTATATCTGCTAACTTTTTTCGGCTCTCGTTCCAAGTTTTTATTGCTAGACTCTAATATACTTTTTTCTAAACCAGTCTTTTCAGCCATATCGGACGTGTTGTGTGCGTACAATTGCGCCATTACGCGAGTACTTTTTACTGCGGAAGATATTTTATATCAATATTTAAGAAGAGATTTTTATATTCTTCAGATTTTAAGCCACAGCAATATTTATAAAGATGTAGAAAAAAAGCAGTGTATTATTCATTATTTAAAATAGATCCACACTTGCACTTACTTCCTGGAAAAACAAGTTCTGATAAATCAACGTAACACTGATAAAGTTGATATTTAACTGGTCTTTCTTCCTTTGGTCTAACATTTTTCTCCTCTGTACTTTTCTCGGCCATCATAAATTGAAATGGCCAATATTTATACCTTCGAATACAAAATTTATTTTGATATTTAATATGGAGTTTTAAAAAAATTACAAGAAATATGTACTTGACAATATGTTTCTGCATTGTTTCAATTCCTACATCATACATTACGCTACGACTCATAAAATTCCACTCGATTCTAGGCTCGTCCTGGCAAACTTTCTTCTGCAAATTGTATATTAATCTACACTTTATTTAATTTGCTCGATTAAATTGCGAAATTGCACCAAATATTTTAAATCTACCTGTAAATCGAGTTTTGTATCGAGCGTATTTTTTATATTTTCGTAATCGCGACTAAGTTTCCACTTCGACAATCTAGCACGACTCTGTAATTTCGATAAGCTCTGCCATTGTTTCATTCTTTCCACATCGCGATACTTCGTCCATTTACCGTCTTCGAATATTATATTTTCTGCGATCTGGTAAAAAGTAATTCTTCTATTTGAACAATTAAATGTTATACAAATTATTTCTTATTCTATTGTATACAGTCTGCTCCATATACAAGTAAGATATTGATTGATACTACCATATTCCTTAAAAAATAAGCATCTTTTTCTTTTGGCAATGTTAAAATGCGTATTTGTTAAAGAATATAGTAGTATCGATTAGTATGCAAACTAAATGATAAATTTTATATATCGTGCATTATATAACACAGAATCTAAAATGGAAGTGAGCGGAAGCGAGAACGTTAATGATAACATTGTTAGCTTGAAAATGCGACTTCAGATTAAACTTGCTTCCTTGATTTCATTCTTAGAATTGATAATTTGCATTGCTCGTTTATCATTCGCTTGTATACTCTCGTATCTTTTCCGTTTATATTTCGATGCGCCTCATTGCGTCTGTTCGTTCGTTATTGCAGCTCTTATAATACTTTTTTTTGCGCATACATTCTTAAAATTATATATATTTAAAAAAGCGAGAAATACAAAAATAATATTTTACTAAAATATTATTTTCTCTCTATTTAACGTATCGATATAGAAATGAAAAAATTGGCCTATTTTTAATATGTATATATTTTTTAGATTGATTAATTTTTAACATTTTGATTTCTTTTTTTATTTTTCTATTATTTATCGCGCTTTTAATATTTCTCCCATTGCCAATAATACGTAATTATTTTTTTATTACCTCGTCGTTAATATATACTATCGTGCCTGCTTTATATTCTTTATCTTCGGCGAAGAAGACTGGGGGATTGTAAATACTTTCTATTGTTATATTCAGGAAATTAATTTTTTCTTCCGAAGGAATTATCTCTTCACCATCATATATCATTGTCGCGTTTATTATAGGAAGATTTTGCCACGAGACCGCATTACCATCGAGCGAGAAATGCGCTGTTTGCACTATTAATCTTTCAGTGAGTGATTTTTTACCTGTGATGGCATACAAAGTTATAAGAAATACTGTGTGCATATATTTTCATTTTATTTTTTTAATTTTAGTAGAAATCATTACCTAATAATATCGGCATCAGATCAAGATTGCAGAAACCGATTACATTTGACGACGTTAACGTCTCTTTCGGAGTAGTTACTGTTGTTTTTATCCTTGAATCCGCATTTGATTTAACGGAATTGGTCGAGTATTGATTTTGAATTTCGCACATTACTTTTACTAATGAAACAATAAAAAAATGTAATAGTTACATATTAATTATAATTAAAAAAATTATTATATTTATACTGATAGAATATTATAAACTAATTCTATTGCAAATGGGTTATGATATAAAAATGCATGTTTTACTTAAAATCGGCGTCGATACCACTGAATTCATGCTATCGTGATCATTAACTATAAATGAAAGTTCAACGGCGAAATTGACATCGTAAACTTGCGGCGGTTCCTTGAAACCCGGATCGATAAAAAGGGGAGTACTTTCTCCCAACACTATGTCTTTGTGTATCATGACAAACGATAAGCTAACTTCTTCTTTCATAGTCTATATGTAATCCGTATAAAAAAGTAAGATTTTTTATAATTATAAAATAGTTAGAAAAAAAAACTTACGATATTCTCAATGGAGTCTATAATAATTTTGACGCTTCTTTTCTTCGATGTTTCAATTGACTCGTCTTGAACTGAAGATTGCTCCATTGGAAAATATATTTTTGCTAGTTCGCCAACTTTTAATTAAATATTAATAATACAAGATAAAAAAATTACTTTTCAATATATATTTTTACAAAAAAATATAATTAAACAGCTTTTACATAGCCTACTCTTCTATAATGATAGAAACGATAATTGCGAGTTTATTTTTAATTGTTTATTGTGCCTCGAAAGAAACTTCAAGCCGAAAGAAAAGTGAATTTTTTGAATTATGTTAATGAATATCTTCAAAAGCTCATTGCGAATAAGTAGACTATTATATAATGTAACAATATTAATTTTATTTATCAATAGTATAAGTATGTGTGCTTTCCCTCCATGAATAATAAGTAGTGATTTTTGGTATATATATGTGTATATGTGTATAAATTATTTTATATATATTGTACATATAAATGAATTCCTTCTGATATACAATTCTAATGGACGGTTTACAAATCACAGAAGAGAAAGAAGTCAAATAATATTCAATAATTATTCTCATAAACAAATTCTAGTCTTATAGCATTTGATATTTATTCCATAAAAATTTATAAATTCGTCAATATTTTTCTTTGTAGCGTTTAGAGTATATTATATGTTAGAAAGTTACAATTGTGGATTTACAAACAATTATGGTATCGAACTAACAAATTTAAACTTTCGACTCATGTCGAAAGCATTGTCGATTCCGAAACAAACTCATTGCTATCGGCAATGAGTCTCTTTTCTTCAGGTATATCTTATATTTTCTCTTCCTGCAACTCGTTAATGTAGAGTTGGTGAAGACAATAGTGAGACAAAAATGTTGCTTTCTTTTCTTCGACACAATTTATGTCACGAGCGCTAAAATTGAGCTAAAATTGCAATCGCGGAATTTCAACAATCACCAATACAAAGGCACTACAGTTCTCCAAACGCACTTATGTCAAAGTGCACCTCCTTTATACAACCATATAAAAAACTAATATACATGCGTATGTATTAAAATTACAAGTATCAAAACTTCGCCGAGTTCCTTGATGAGAGAAAGGAGACGAAAATCGTAATACCAGATAAGCCCTCTCCTATCGAGTTCTCTCTCCTTTTTTTCCTGACATTATAATCACTAAAATCACATCATTTTGCTGTATTTAATTTTCAGAAGGAAAATATACAAAGGGGAGCAAGGGAGAAACGGCTGCTTGCTTGTCTCGGTATATACTGTAGAAAATTCTCGTCCATTCTAAATCGGCTTTTAAAACGGATCATTAAAACGTTTCTGCGTAATAAACCAGTCTTCTGGGGTAGTTTGTTTAATGATGAGACAACGGGGCAAAGGGTTAAATAACATTACGCAGATTTAATCGAACGGAACGATTACGGTTATAGGGTTTTCATGGTTTTGTCGATATGTCTCAACGTTGTTTCAGGCACCGCGTCCGTCAGCGCTTTCCGAAATCCCTCGCAGCGAGTCAGGCATCGAAACATCTTTTTCGCATAATTTCTAAAAATTTACATTTATCGGATATATCTGATAGAAATTGTAATTGTTAGGAATAATAATTTTAGATATGAGAATAAAAGAACGACAAAAGCGAATGAGTCGATTTACCTGGCGTCTAGATTTCCGTCCATTAACAATTTCGCGCATGTATTTAGCAGTTTATCTTTTACGTCACGTGGTAAGATCATAATGTGATCCGGTCCGATGCGATCGGTGATGTCAGATAGCAGTCGAGCGGTTGCTGCGCGTACAACAGCATTTTGATGACTGTAATAAAATAATTAAGAAATGAAAAATAATTAGAAAGCAATCAAAGAATATAAAGAATACGAATATTTTCTGGTAATTTAAAACTTTTAATTTACCTCGCTCCCCGAAGTATGATACCGATGGTCTTATGAGGCGGAAGATGCTGCACCATCTGATCCAGCGCTGCGTTGCTATCCGCTCGAAGAAATCGATTGGTATCGGCCGTTCTTTGAAGCAACGGTCCAGCTATATCGTCCAGATCCTGTAAAAAAAAATTGACTGGATGTTCGATAAAAATGATAGAGAAAAGAGAGAGAGAGAGAGAGAGAGAGAGAGAGATTAAGACTATAAAAGTGATATCAGAATTATTATATATATATATATAATCCATACGGATTCGTCGATCGATGGCCAATGCATTGATATTCGCGACATTACTAATTAAGACATTATTTATTTTCATGCACGCGCTCATGGCATATCCACCTGATCGATGCCTCGGATCTGCGAGCTGAAGACATCACTGGCAGCGAGACACGCGGCACGCGCCACTTGCGAACGAAGATTCTTTATATGCCGCCCCAAAAGCCTGCCTATTGTTCCGACTGGGCACGTGTCGAGACATTCCGGATGCTGCTTCGAGATCTGAGATAGGCTTTTCAGGCCCTTCGTCGTTATTTCCCTGAAATATATATTTATATAGAATATGAGAATATTTATCGTATTTTAGTAGCTGATACTTAGATTTTACAAGACTAACGCCTACCAATCTTTATTTTCGAGTTGCGCGAGACACTGTTGTACCATCCGCTTGGATTTTTCCGAGGGTTTCTCGATTGGAGAAGCTCTTTTATTGGAAGGAGCTCGATATCTACCGGTGCCGCGTATCGGTACTTTTGAGGCGATTCTCCTACGCGATTCGATAGCTTCCACAGATTCAGACTGCATCCGAAAGATTTAACAAACGTTTTATATCGTAATGACTTATATCGTTTTTCGCAAATTTGTTATATCTCATATACGTTTCTCATTAATAAAGATTTACTTGTTTTACATGTAATAAAAAGGATTTTATTACATGCACAAACAAAGAAAATATATTTTTTTTCATAAGCTGTACCTCGATCTTCAATATTCCTGGTTCGGTATTCGTTTCACTCGTACTGTCTTTGCTTTGTCTATCCTCCAAGGTCTCGTTCACGCTTGACTCTTCTTCCGTGGACTGAAACCGTAATTATGTAAATTAGGCGGTTAATATCATCTTAGCAAGAAGTCACACGGATGATTTTTTACCTCTTGTGTGTGAATCTTATTACGCGAAGTCTCGATATTCTCGACGGTCTCGTGAGAATGAGGCCTCGATGCGATGATGATGGCCGGTGAATCATCGATCATACTGATGTCTATGGGTGGGCGAGCGATGGTGTCCAATGATTGAATGGAAGCATCCTCGTCAGGTACTATGGAAGCGACTATTCTTTCCTCGCTGGAATCCCTTGAATTCTCAGCCTGATATCCAATGTTTAAATGTTAATTTGGTGTACATCTCTTACCACAAGTAAATTTAATAAATTTATTAATTTAATAATTTCTAAAATAAAATTTTATAAATTAATAATTAAAGTAAAT
>NW_021853643.1:196055-219012 GCF_003651465.1 Formica exsecta | reverse complement strand
AATTAAAGTAAATTTAATAATTTGTAAAAAAATAAATTTAATAATTTATAACAGTAAGATGAATTTAATAATTTATAAAATGCGCCAAATTTAATTGTACTTACAATTATTAGTCAAATCGTGACAAAAATAGATCGATAATGATAATTTTATCAATTTTTTACGTTTCGCTGTCTACTAACCAAATTGCGCGAACCGCAGCGAGAATTTTGTTTCGCCGGCGAGTCGGAGATTGGCGAGTTATTGATGCTGCGATTCTCGGGTGACAGATACAGCGAGTCCGGTTTTTTGGGACTCGGGGCCTTCGATTGCAGCGATTCCTTGATTATCTTTGGATCCTCGTAGGGTAGAATGCGTTCGTTCGAGATCACGGATACGATGGATTTTCTTCTCGCGCTCGATCTAACATCTTCCGGTTTCATGCTGCAACTACTCTCCGCACTTCCGCTGCGATTCTCGTTTACGGTGATTAGCTCTCCGTGAGTCGAATGTCTCGATATCGATCCAATTCGATTCGTCGGCTTCGCGTCATCCTCGCTGTTCCATTCCTTCGACGCATCGTCCGGTACATTTGCCATCTCGATCGGGTATTCCACTTTGTTAGTGTCCAACGGCGTCTGAAATTATTCAAGAAAATTATCCAGATTATCCGCTTTATATAAAAATATTTGAAGAAAAAAATATCCCGTAATTAAATATTATTTTTGATTCAACAAGCAAAAAGTTGAAATCTCGAAATCTCATATTAAATTTTATATATTTTAACACATAGTGACAGTATTTTTTTTCAGATGTATAAAACTTTACATTGTATAATAGAAAGAAAGAGAGAGAGAGGGAGAGAGAAATAAACAAAAAATAAAGAGCAAAATTTAAAAAAAAGTTTGTTATATAGATATATAAGAATCAGTTAATTTTCAGTCAATGTTTCAAGTAGACTTTCAGCGGAATTCTAATTTGACGTTTAATTACCGTGATATTTAATGTTGAAAAATAAAATGTTTCGTCAAATGACGAACGTCGATCGTTAAATTTTCGCTGAGGAAGTAACGACTCCAAATATGCGAAAAAATCTATTACCGAACTATTAATCTTCGTCGATGGTGAGTCATCCTGTATGTGTGAAAATTATGTATTTGTTGACAGTAGATTTGTTATTGAGGATTCGTTGACGTGGTGTTAGTCGAAAAAAATATTGACAAAGACTATAATCTGAAAAGATATTTCTTACGAAAAAAGAGTCGACGTCGTCGCAAACGCTCTGACGATTCGTCGTAATAACGTCGAACGCTGGGTCGTCATCCTGACTTTCTGGAGTCGACGATCTGCTGTTGTCGCTGTTGCCATTGTAATCCCGCAGCGCCACAGCATCCTGATTCTCGTCGATTCTTCCTCGATTATTTCTGGAAGCGTCAGATGACGAGCTGCTCGCGCTTTTGGGATGATCGTTTACATGTTCGCCGACTGAGAAGGAACGCAGAAACTCTGACAATTCAGAGGTATTACAGATTTTCGTACTTGTGGAAAAAATTAATAACGTTTGGCTCTTTCATAAAGTTTAAGAGAAAAAACAACAGCTATAAAAGGACTGATTTTTACCTGAAAAATGTAACGTAAATTATACACATAATTTTATATTTTTTGAGTTGTTGGATACGATATAACATTTTTATCCTTTTAAAGTGATGGAAAAATGAAATTCTTATATGTATAATTTGTTACATTTTTTTAAGTAGAAAAATATTATTCTTTTTTCTTACAAAAAATCATATTGTATTCTTATTCTTTTTTTATATAAGAAAAATTTGACTCTTCCCTTCCATATGATGTGCGCGTGAGGAATATCTTACGGACTCGTATATAAACGATAATTAACTTTCAAATATAAATATAATTCGGCGGATAAATGGACTATCGATCTGACTTTTCATACTATGCAACGCGCACGGTTCGATCGTACCTTAGACTTGACCAGCGGAATATTGATTACCGGCTAAGTCTAACGAAAGCTCTCTATATGTATGCACGACGAGGTGAAGAACCTCTCGCTCCATTTCCATCGTGTTCTCAGGTGCGCGCGTGCCGAAAGTTTTATTCAATAGTTTATTCGGCATCGCATTATCGTTTAGCATCTCCGTCAAGTAACGCCGAAATCCTCCTCGAGGACGACGGGCAGTCGCAAGTACAACTTCTAACCGATCGGCGACAATTCGCTAGCGTGTCATATTTTTTATCAAGTATCGCGTAAAAGTCAGAACCGAGAAGTTGAAAATCTTCGAAGAATAGTGATTATTTTTTTCATCGCAATTAAATATTTAATAAAAGAAAGAGAGTCTGATTTAAAAAATGCGAACAAAAATTCAGTTAAAGATATCAGAGTGCTTCGTGGTTGCAGTGAATGCTTCTGGAAAGAATAGAACTAGTACATACCTTGGTACCGGGATTCCTCCTTGTTCGAGTTTTGCATGTGATAGTTCTTCTCAGGCGATAAGTGATGTTTATTTCGCGCATTGTATTCCTCCTCATTTACCGCTTTATCACTGCAAAAAAAATGCATAAATAGAAATCGACTCGAAAGTTCCTACGCAAACGTAGATTCGCGTTCTACGAACGCGATTAATATTTCAGTAGCGGTGCCTTGCGCGCGATCGCACAAAGTAGTATTTTTACACGAGCTGCATATATATATGTTTAAAGTTGAATCGCGTTGGTATCGCGGAATTACGAATCAGGCGATGCGGTAAATAAAATAACACGCGTGTCACGATTGACAAGGAGGAAGGCCAACCTGTATTCTTATATACTTGAATGTATTAAATTTTATCGGATGTTCTCCACACCTACTGGCCTCGATTGAGCAACTTTTTTAATCAAGTTAGAGTTGACCTTCTCTAAAAATTTTGACGGGTGATTCTTCAATATTAAAAGCTATTTTCGTAAATTACACTATCTTTCTTTCTTTTTTCATCGATCTCAAGTTATCTTTTCTCAACAAAAATTCGAAAAGCGTCATCTTTTTCAATAGCGTCTATTTCGTCGTTTTTTTTATAATAATAATTATTATTTTATATTTTCCACGAATTATCGAAGAAATATCTCGATCCGTCGTCGACGAGACGAACAACGTACACCGTGTCGCTGTTCCGGCTCAGCCTCAAGGCGATGACCGGTGTGGTCGCCGTGGTGATGACAGTCGAGACAGACGCGACATCATCGTCCTCGTCATCGTTGTTGACGCCGACTGATTTCCTGCATCGGAAAACGCACGGGCAGCAACGAAGAACGGCATCCGCGATCTTGCGCTCCTTTTTCACCTCGCTTGGCCACGTGCAAAACTTGAGGATCATTCTTCCTCAACGGTCCCGTTCGAAGCTTCTTGTCAAAGTCGATCAGCTGATCTCCAGCGAGTGCGGTTTCATAGTTCGAGCGACTTGTCGCACATTCTATCTCTATCGTACTAATAGTAATTTGTACTCATTCATTTTCTAATTCGATTTCTTCATCTCTGAGCCATATTTTTCTACTTTGAATTTAATTTTATAATAATTAATATCGTGTATTATACAATGATGAGATGGTAGCGTGTTGCACGAGCGGCAGGAAAGTTTAAATATCGCGGTGCCTTGACGCCTTTTAAAATCGTTAAAAGAGAAATATAAGCGCACGAGCACCGAAGAATCAATCGATACTAATGACAAACACTAGCTCTGTGCGTCGCGAAATATGCGAAATTGATGCGCCGTAATAATTCGAACGTAGGAACTCGCGTTAGATCGTGCCACCGATTAATTATCGATTAGACGTTCAAGAAACTTGTACTCCGAGGTTCAAACGGCTGACATATTCTTATCAATTCTTGTTTCTGTCCATTTTACATTATTTGTCTCTATGCAATCATTATTATTATTATTCGTTATTTTAACTTCTTTATTTTCAATTTTATACATCTGCTACTTTTTCGCAACCTTAACATTTATGGAATCCTTCAATTCGATTAAATCGCTACATACATTTTCACACGATCGAATTCGCAATTATCCTACAAACCAGCGACGATTCGATCGAGATTACAACGATGCTCATCGCGCTACCATCCCTAGAAGAGACGACTTTTCAAGGGCGAGTCGCTTGCATAATACGAATCGCCCTGTGAATCCACGTGTACGTCGTGGATATACACACACGATGCACTCGGAGATGCGGTTGCAATCCCATTTAAATGACAGAGATTGACGATACACGCGCATGCACATGATCGTCGGGTTTAACGATTTCGCGCGATGTATCCGAATTTCTCTCGTGAGAGGCGGGAAACTGGCGGGTGACGAGAATGTGGTGTCCGAGAACGCATAATATCGCGTACGAAGGGTCACGGCACGCTTGACAATCGACGACGTACGCACGACTGTGGCACATAGTAGAGACGGCGAGCGTCCCGACGCTGACCGCTGCCGCCGCCACCCCCACGTTACCCCCGGCGCCGTGTCCGCTTGTCCCCTCCTGCCCCCCAACCCTTCCAGCGAGTCCTCGCTCTCTACAGTTCTGTTTATTTAACCGTAGAGAAGATAAAAATGCATGAGGTATGAAGGTATGAATTTAAAACGTGTTTTTTTCTTTTCGAAGAGAAATACGTAAAGATATAATTAAAAATATTCAAATGGGGAGAATAAAAGTAAATAGAATAAAAGCTGAAATATAAATATAACGGACGTAACTCGTAAAACTAAACATCCAGTTTTATGGATTAAAAATATAATGACATTATTTTTCTCTCTTTTATTTTACGCACGGATACTCTTCTTACAAACCGCTTTTTTCCCTTTCTCTTACAAGTTAGACTGACCGTAACTCACCCTTTTCCCCTTGCGGTCACGAGACGAAAGGGCTGCTAGACCGGGTCATGCGATTCGGGTGAAACGCGGTTAAAAAAGGTTGAAGCAAGTGCTAACCGCATTTGACGCTTTTCTTTACAAGTCTTGGAATTTAAACTAAATCTTGTATAATTTTGTAGCATGGAAATATACAGTTATATCGGATTTCTGAATTTAAATTTAAATCTGATTTGAAAATCTGAAGATAGCGAGATTATTGTTCACCCATAATTAACTCTTCTTTCGGCGAAAATCAATTTTAATTGCCGGCACGCGAAATTCCCGATTATCTTATACGCCCTCATATAATTCCTCTTGTGTTATTTCGGAAGAAACAGTGTGAGTCACGTGTTGAATCATATTCCATGAAATTTTCGTATTTTCTTGTTAAAATATTTGAGGGAAAAATATTTGAAATTATTGCAGATATATATGATAAAAGTTTAGCAAAATTAATATTGGAAAATTTTATAAGAAATTCAAGATATACGTGCGAAATTAAAGATAATCTATTTTAAAAAATTTTTTCACACAATACGTAAAAAGTACGAGTTTCTGTCGTTGATATTCGCATTTATATAGCAAATATCTCGGGATAGGCAATATTGAATAGCGATCAGCCGCTGCGTGCCTGCCTACATGTAAAATATTTAACGAGGAGGAGAATGTGGGGGGAGGGAGAGGGTGATAGCGCGTGGTAAGGCGTTTCGACAATCTACAATAGTCCCGCATGATGTGCGCACGCTGTGCATATAATGCGTTGTTAATGTACACACGGGTATTATGAAGTTCGAGTCATATAATTTTCGTGTAAAAGAAAATTTTTTCCCTCTCTTTTGAAATTTTTTTCTATCGTGTTGCACGCACGCTTTCCTCTCCTTCGCGCGTGAGCGAGATATTTTCTTTCTTCCTTTAATATTATCGATCGGCAAATTTGAATGATTAAAATTGTTCGCTTATGATACAGTAACATACTTTATATGCGAGTTTCCGTTAAATACTAAGCCGCGATTAATATATCGCGATCTTAAAGGAAGAATGGATTTATAAATTTAAAAAGTTGATCGGAGTGTGTTTATCGACTTGAAAAATCGGCATGCAATTTTCGCCGACCTGAAATAATTCATCGTTTATCGGCGATTTGGATCTTAACACGCGTCGCGTTAAGTGTGTTAAGAAATAATGTGTGTCACGTGACGAGATCGAGATTAAGCGAAATACGAGGTCGCGCACCTTGCGCAGAGCCGTTGCAGCCTTCGCTATTATCTCAAACATGTATGTAATATCTTTATATTAATAAAATTCTCAGGATATCTTTTTTTTGTTCGAATGGAAAGAAATTATGGCAAGCTGCGAAGGCTCGCATTCTAGATCTGTTCTTTTATAAGGAATTTGAAACACGAGGGCGACGTTTATTATTACGCATATCATTTCAGCCGGTGATCGATAAACCGGGCATCTTGCTCGCAGTTATTTTAGGACAAAATCGATCCTGTCTGGAATTGTATGCTTTCGAGAGCTTAACATAAAAAAAAAAAAATTCAAGTCGGTCCGCCCGATGGCGTGTCAACGCGATTTTATTTCGAGAGAAGGTAAGCTTTAATTTTGAGAAACTCACATGTCGTACATCGACGCGGTGTGAAATCTGCTGGAGGCCAGTTTGATAAATTGTCGCGATCGATGGAGCTGCGAAGGTGATAACGATCGTAGTCTTCGGCGATGAGGATTGGCATTCTCCACAGGAGAGTGCTCGTTTTCCTGTGAATCCGACGAGACTAGATCCATCTCGGTGTTCTGCTCCACCGCCTCCGATGCAGCCTTCGTTCTACAATTATTTGACTGCGACACGATTCATATAAATTAGTATTCATAAATATATCAAAATTCTTTAAATCTAGATTCTAAATCTAGAGACTAATTTAAAATTCTGTGTACCGGAGATAAAATCGAGAGACTAATTTAAAATTAAATTGTCTAAACATCAATAGTTCTTTTTTAGCGAGATTATTATTAGAAAATTAGATATACAATCGTTGTCTTTAATTAGAAAAGGCAGAGCAATGAAACAATTTATCTTACCCGGTATATCATGTTTCTATTGTTATCCGGGGAGACTTGTGACTCCAGATGTTCGGATTCGTGATATACGCAAGTCAATGGATTTGGAGCAGTTCGTAACCGTCGATACGTAGTTCTATCCATAAGCTTTCTCTGTCGTTCGTGAATCGAGCTGTACCTGTACAAATGAAAAATCAATAATTCTAAAAAGAATTCTTGCGGATCGGAGAAGGTTATTGAGTGGAGAACTCACATTTCGACGAGCGTCTGTTGCTGCATGTTTCTGGATAATTGTTTACGTCCTCCTGTGCGATCCGAATTTTCGTTCTTATCCGTAAAATCGTCGTTCACAAATCTGCCGTAATTATGCGGATTGTCATTCGAGAAAATCGCTTCCCTATTTCCTGCAACGCTCTGCAAAAGTCATAGAGAGATATAAATGTAATTTTAGTTCCAATCTATTTTTACAAAGATACACGCGTCTTTTTACATTTAATATTTAGATCTTTTTATAATTTTATATATATTAAAGATTGTTATATTTTAATATTTAATTTAAGATATTTTTTAATTTTATTAGAATTGAATATATAATATCGCGAAAAATCTTTGTTTTGCTTTCGTAAATTTTTCACTGGAATTATGATCTTTTTTTATACGGAAGGAAAAGTTTAAAATAACTTACGTTATATTCTCTATTTGTTGTTCCCGAAGCTTTCGCGTAAGAAGAAGAACGATAACCGCCACAATGCGAATCGAATGTCTGATTCGAGGTCTGACTGGCTTCTTGTTGGAGACGTTTTCGCCGTTGATACACAGCCGCGTATGATCTGCGGGCAGTTAACGTATGAGTGTTAATTCAATTCGAATGCGAATTCTCGGAATGATGTCAATAATGATGCTCACCGAATACTTTCCTGCCGCGAATCTATCCGATTGCTATTGCTATCCAACGCATCCTTCGTTTGCTTTCGCGAATTAGAATTGACGTGTTCCAGATTGATGGATTTTTCACGATTTTGCGAAGTTATTTTAGACCGCTCACGGGTCGACAATAATATCGGAATCTTGGATTCTCCTCGTAGAGCAGTACTTTCCTGTAAACACACATTTTGCATATTTTGCAATTAATAAATGTGTATTTTATTAATAATAATATGTTGCATTATAATTTTATGGATACGATATAGTAAAAATAATTTATTATATTGTACTGTATATGTATAATTTATTATATACAGGCTGCTTCTTGTAACCAATGGTACAAACTGGGAGGTAATGATTCTATATGAAAAAAAAATTAATGGAAAATACAGAATACATTTTTTTTTTATTTTTCCTGTATTTTCTATACACTTATAAGAGTCTTACCTTTTCTTTAGCAACTTCATTAACGTTTTTACGATTTCGCGCTTTTTGTTCAAAATTGTTGTCGGAAATCTCCCTGTGATTTTTAGCATCTGTCTCAACAAAATCGTACTGATTTAACGGTGTGTAAGATGATCGCAGTTGCTCTTCTAATCTTAAACTGACGTTTGAGAACACTCCTGGAAAATTAAGTTATCGTTACAAAACATCATCACAAAAGGCGTAATCAAACTAATTAATTAAAATCAGATTCGGGAAAGATCGCATTACCTGCATTTATGTTCCGTCCGTTTGAGCCTTTTATATGATTTTCATTGTCGTCCTGTAACAAAACCGAAAATACTTAAATATGACATCGAGCTTGCGATAAATCGCGGCAATACTCTAACCCTCTGCGCTTCCGACAAAAACATTTCCACTATCCGATATTTAAACGCGACATAATTGTGTTACGAAATTTTGCATCTTGAAGTACTCATGTATGAAAAATTAAATGAAAAATTTAAATAATAACCTATTATCATGACAAATATTTTGTGTCTCCTGCCGCGACGTATATACATACCATCAAAATTGATTCAAGAAACAAACGAACGTATCGCCGTAAAATATTAAAAATACTGAACATTTTATATTTTTTACCACAGGATATTTTTATATCAATGGCCTTATAAAACTTGATAATCTTTATTAAACGTTTGTTGACGACATTAACTGATATGCAAATATAAATTGCGAAGAGATTATGTTATTGAATGACACGCAAAGAGTACAATGTTCCTCTCTCTTCCGTGTTTAAAGCTCCTTATTCAATTCACACTCGACGAGGATTAATTATAAACGGTCGCGTGGAGATATGCAAAATAAAACTCGATGGAAAAGATATATCGCACTTTTCCCCGTTCTTGCTTCTTATTTTTCAAGTGTTTGATATTTCAGTATTTGCATTGCAAAGCTCAATATCCCGACGAATAATGACATCGGGAAAAAAATTGGCATATGTATGTGAACACTGTATGTATCGAGAAATCGATAGCAAAGTAATACCGTTGATGCCAAAAGTCATAAATAATCTATTTTCATCAATCTGTTATAATCTATTAGCATCAATCTACATACTCTTTAGGCAATGCGTAAAGAGGTCTGCATATTGTAGAACTCCCTTGCGATATAAAATCGCATTAATTGTTTATATATAATTGTTTATTTATAATTGTTTAAAGAGTTAATTTATAAAATCGTCAATATTTTACAAATATAGTTGCAACATATATCTATCACTTATTGCTATTTTTTTCTGTTATTAATATATATCCATCTTTATAAAGGCAAAAAATATTTTTGTGTGAGGGAACCATAAAATGGAAGATGTATGGAGAGATAAAATGGAAAATGTAGGTCATCTTACGTTAGTTTGCGAAGGCAATATTTGCCAGGCGGTCGATTGTTCGGTCTTAGATTGCAGACCGACACCAAGCGCGACGAGATTGGGTCTTTCCATCCACGAGCTTTCGCGGTTGTTCGTGCTTTCGTTCCTAAAAGAAACAATGCGAGATTTCAGCGATTTTACACGGATATATACTTTCACATTAATTGAATATCTCCATGAATGATCCTTTGAATTATTACCGGGATGCTCTTCCTTGTGCCGATCTAGATGTGGCAATAATCTGGCCTCTAGTACGACCAGTGCCAGGTGAGACCGAGCCACTTCCCGCCACGATCCAATCGACATCGGGACCTGTTGTAAGAAAATCGAGGCTAAATGTACGTTTAAGTTGTCAATTAAGAATTCTGTTCTTTTGATCAAACGCGTTTCCACATTTTTGTGCTTGAAACAAAATTAATGTATTCTCACCTCACAGAAAGAGGGAGAAAGAAAAAGATAACATATGTAGTTTAAAAAATAAGCTTTACGATAGTGTGCAGATAATCACGTAATATCAAACTTCGCGTTTTACGTAGAAATGTCACGCGATCAAATATGAGACTGAGCTTCAAAACGTTTATTAAAAATTCAAGTACTACATGGTTTTTTTCACATACGTAATTGTAAGAAAAATGAATATGAAATACTAATTAAAATACATAATTAAATAATTCGTTATAACTTTATTTTATCTACACGCATTACGCTTCTCTCGTTTGTTCCCGGTTATTATTACCAGTAGCGATCTGAACAGTCGGTGAAATTTGCAAACCGTACACCACAAGGCCATCGGCCGACACCAGGGGCAGCGACTTCCTGGCCAGCCGTGCTCTGACGGCGGCCAGCATTGCCTCGGCATCGGCGTGTCCGTCGGCCGCTCGTCTTCCTGCCTCGAGAACTTTCTACGGACATCAATAAACCGCGCTGTTAAATAAAATCCCTCCAAGTGGATAATTTCGCGTGCTTGAAATTAAAAGTTAAAAATAAAGCTTAAAAAACTATAATTTAAAAATAAGATTAAAACTTAAAGCTAAAATTATTGAAATAACCTTGCAGCACACGATAAAAACTGCTTAGCATTTAGAAAAAAATAAAGGCAAGTGAATATTAATATTATAGAATACAGAATTTTGTTTTCTTAAATATAAACTGGTTCCAGAAGCATTTTCCTACATGCAATGCCAAGTTACAGTACTGGGTTTATACTATTCGTAAGATTTCGCAAAAGTTTCTCCACTTTTTGAAGGAATTAATCTCATCTTCACGATACCTCGGAATCGTAGATCTGTCCCAAAACGGCTAAAGCATCGAGAGCGGCTTGGCGTACTCTGCGTCGACGATCCGCGACCATCGCGGCCACTCGGTTAGCCACGGTCTCCAGCTTGAACTCGGTGCTCGGGAATGTCACCAGCGAGAAGATCAGCAGTTGCAGCGCATTCTCTCTCGTCTGCGAAGAATAATTGATTTTAGCTAAAATAAATTTGCGAATAATCTAAAGTACGCGAATTACGTTAAAAGGACTTACTTTGGCGTTTCTAGCGCTTAGACAATGAGGCTGCAAAAATTGCTCCAGAAGGAGGCTGGGTTTTAGTCTGAGCATCGCGATCCTGGTGAGCTGCGCCGCAGCTGGACCACCCTGTCTGGCAAGGCCCCAAGCCAACTGGGGCAATCTCTTTCTTAGCGCATCTTCCGAGACACCGGCGACTACAATCTGAAATCGAAACGATGTTTAAGAATGCTGCACGTGCCGTAAATCGGTAACTGTGAAATATAGTTAGTGTTTGACGTTATGCTGCGTCATAAGCCTATGACATTACGAAAGAATTGTAGAATATATTCTCCTTCTGTCGCATTAAAAGTGTCTTCTACACAACTTATGATAAAAAGATATACATGTCACATAGGTGTCCTTGCAACTTTTGTGCTTAAGAATTGAAAATGTTTCTAGGATTGAATACGGATATCCGATAATATAAGCTCTATTCAGGAATCTCTTATGCGCGGTATTGAAAAAAAATATTTTGAAATTTTTCTGCTAATCTTAAAAATATTTTTAAATATTCGAAAATGCGATATTTAAAAATATTGAAATCCTTGCGAGATCTTTCTCTATCGGAGATATACTTTTCCGTTTGTCGTGCAATACATATATTACACAATAACGAGGCTCGGTGTTATCCGCTGACAATTACCTCCTCTTGGCAAATTAGCCGAGATCTCAGCGCATTTAAGGGTTGATCTTGACGAAAGTTACTTACCTTCGCCACCGCGAAGCCGGCGGCGGCCACCCGGCAGCTCCTTTCGCCGCCGAGCACCGCATGCAAGAGCGATCCTAATCGCGACTCTATCGCGATTAGCGCCGAGGAGGTCCGCAAAGCCGACGCTACTCTCTCCAAGCCTCTCACGCGTGCCCGCCAATCGTCCTGAAAGAATGACAACGGATAATGAGAGGATATCGGACGATTAAAATCCTTGTGATGCATAAACTTGTAATTTTTATTTTATTGTATCTTCTATATTTTTATATTTTGTTTAAAATATTATTTATAATATAGTAAATATAATTTATAGACACATAAAGAGATTCTTGCTGAAAGGGAAAAGCTATTAGTTTAGGAACTTGAGAAAATTTATAAAAAAATTTATTTTTTCGATAAATAAGTAAAAGATGAATTTTTCCGATCATTTTATAATAGCCAACATTATATTTTCTACCTGCACTCGTCTCGCATGCAAATCTCCTAATTACATGTAATAAAAATATAAGCCGCATTTGCCTTGCTTGTTTTTCTTGGAATTAACTAGTCAAATACCTGAATCGTTAAAAAGCTAGGTGAATTATAGTCGCGTGATTCATCTTTAATTACGTACATATTGATTTCTGTTGATCATGCTTGAATAATTTCTATGCTGCACTTGTCTCTGTTAAGGAATAAATAAAATTGCAATATTTAAGAAGACTCCTTATTCAAGAAATCCAATTACACGGGAGCGAATGAGCAGTGTCGCTAGAAATTCACGAGTCGACATTATTGATCGTCAAGGCGAGACCAAATGCAATGCACCGGTTGGTGCATCTGCATTCTCACCGCGTGTTTCTATCGAGCTCTATAACCGCGGAATCGATACCAGGCTTAGCATCATTTTTCTTCTTTTAATATCTCTTACCTTGTGTCGAATAATTTTTTTTTTTTTTTTAATGTTCTCAACCAGCTTCTCTGACGCGCGGTCTTGCACTCGAACGAGACGCAGAAGACGAATAAACGATTGGCGGATTTCGCTATGATGAATCAGA
This sequence comes from Formica exsecta, assembly GCF_003651465.1. Lineage (NCBI taxonomy): Eukaryota > Metazoa > Arthropoda > Insecta > Hymenoptera > Formicidae > Formica > Formica exsecta. The sequence goes on along the minus strand of NW_021853643.1, from coordinate 205,991 downwards.
GAACGGCTTGAAAATTGCATTCGGTACAATTGCCGCTGATTTGCATATACACGGGAACGCCACTTTCCTGGACCGAGCGACGTGGCACGCAATACGTGCCTAATTATTTTCTTGCAACTTTTCTCCCTCTTATGCGCTCGGCTGCAATATAATGATTTGCGAGGGAAATCTCTCCCGTCGTTTTTCAACCTCTCTCTCTCTCTCTCTTACTCATCGTGGAATATTCATACTTCGCTTTGGCACGCATAAACTCGACTTTATTCTACGCATAAAAAAAGCGATGTAATAATTTAACGAAGCTTTATTCGTTTTTTTATTTTTTTTCATGTATCAGTTTCAGAAAATAAACGAAGTTCTTGTACATGTTACGCATTTCAGAATTATCGAGCTCTCATTCACTTGAGATTTAATTAAGAAAAATGATGTATCAATGAAACGGCGATATTCTGCCTATTTAATCTTTAGAAAAAAATTTACTTTGACACAAAAAGTTGATACTCGACGCGGAAGATTAGAAGATTACGTCAAACAACAAATAGCGATTTCTATTAAACTTTTATCCAGTACTTTTATACGGAGAACTGACTCTAAAGCAGAGCGCTTCAAGTGCGGGTAGAACTTGCAGGTGACATCGCGAATCAATTATGCAGCGCGATATGATGTATTGCAAAAAGTCAAAGTTGGAAGATACATGTTTCGTTTTCCCAGATACGCAAACGATTTTTTTTCGCAGAAATCGATTGCACGCGCGGAAAGATAATGGTATTTATTTTCATAGACCTCTCGCAGACGAGGCCGAGGTCGCGCGTGCATTCATAAAAAGGTCTAGTGCAGTGACCTTGAAGTTACTCGCTGAATGAACATAAGGCACACCTGTGACAATCGTGACCGTCGCTGGAATGTACGATAGCGGTACATATAGATTAGTATCGCGAGCACGATAGAGATTTAATGGAAATTGATCCGCGTTAGCGTTAAAATCTCTCTTTCGAGCGATAAGTTCGACGTATCAATTTTATTTGAATTATAGGGAAGATATATATATATATATTTATTACTGATTCGCAAGATTTCCGTCAAAGAATAAGATACGGTGTTTAAACAGCTGAACTAACGGAATTAATATGCAGAGAACGATCCGGGTGTCTTCGACCATGACGTTCCCCACTCAAACCTCAGGAGCGGACTTTTATTTATCGACACCGAATTAATTTATTCATTCTTTCTATTTTGTCAAATCATCTTTCATTAAGAAAAAATTATCTCAAAATTAATTCTGTTATTAAAAAGACATCCGACGGTTTTAAGATACTCTGTAAGCGATATTTTATTACAACCGTGGTGATGTATCAGCGATCAGCTCGGGGCCGGTGATACTTTAGATCCATCACCGTCACAATTGGTGAACACGAAACCGGTCAGTCTATCGGTGCGTTGGTAGAAGATGCAGAGAATTTCTTTTCCTTGTGAATTCTAGAGAGAATCCTATCGTTTTACGGTTATAAGTGAAAGATACGCGAAGTGATTATATATTTATTTATTAGGAATTTATTAGGAATTAGGAATAAATTCAAACCGCATCTCGATTATGTCGAGGCAGCAGAGACGTGTGTTTTTTCGATTACTTCAAATCGTCGTTTGTCTTGGCGTTATCTTGTCGACGTTAAAATTGTCTATTATTATTATTGGAGATGAGGATAAACCTCTTCCCGTCGCCGATGAATTAAGAAAGCTGTTGGTGAGTCACACGCTGTATTCTATTAATGATATCAAAATGATGGCAAAATAAAAAAAAATGATAAATAAACAAAATCGATTTCTACTTAAAAAGTGTAACGTAAGTTATACATGTAATCTTGTATTTTTTTAATCTGCTAATAAAAGTATTAGATTTCGTCTTGAAAGTATTAAAAATAAATCTTAAAGACATATAAAATTATATATATAATTTACTTAACATTTTTTAAAAAGAAATTGATCCTTTCATTTTCTCAAATCTTAAGAAAATAATCTCGCGATTTATCTTACAATTAGATCGAAGCTGAAATGGACAACACACGACGATTGTTGAATGTCGAAAGAGTATGCAAAAACTATAATTTAGGCTCCTATCGAAAGCTCGCCGAAGATTCGTTGTTCAAACATCCGCCCGCGCCGCAGTACAGCGTCTTCTATATGGACAGGTTCATTAAGAAAAGAGAATCCTTTGACATCATAAGAAATCGATTAAATCAAGATCAACTTATTGATAAGATTACGCAATTTGCCACGTAGACTACACAATATATCGTATTGCCCGGTGTACAAAGCCGGCACTACGACCTGGCTCTACAATCTCTGCCTATTGATGAATGTGCCCATGGAGACGCTGAATAACGGCAGGGAACAATTGTCGACCATCGCCAGGAGGGCGATACCGGAACTCGAGTACCCCGAGGCGGAACGAGTCTTAAACGCGAGTAGAAGGCTTTTGGTCGTTCGACATCCGTTCGAGAGGCTGTTGAGTGCCTATCGCGACAAACTCGAGAACTCTGTTGCCGGCCGGGAACACGGGACATTGCACTTTTATCGCAAGTACGGAGCCAAGATCGTGAAGAAATATCGCAGTAAGTCACGAGAAAGTAAAAGAGAGAGTAATTTTAATAAATGAAGAAAATATTCGATTCCTCCAATTTTATACAGAATACAGAGAGCGGCGACATATAAATGCCGATGGTTTTTTTTCTCTTAAATCTTTAGGAAACAATTTTACGGAACCACGATCGGATCAGGTGATTCGGCGCGATGACATACCGTCACCAGCCGGTGTGGAGCCGACTTTTCGAGAGTTTGTCGATTACGTGATCGACACCGATCTCGGAAGTTATGGCGACGATCACTGGATGCCATATTATCTCTATTGCACGCCGTGCCTCGTCAAGTACAGCATTATTGCGAATGTGAGTATCGGGACCCGCATTCGAAACCGCTATCTGTTGTCTGTCGCACAATGTTTCGCATTAAATATCTCTTCTAAGATAAAATAAGTGATAAATTTTTTAATAAAAAAAATTTCTCATTTTGTATTAAATATTTTCCGTGAATATGTTATTAATTCTATAGGTGGAATCGTTGTGGCGAGATCAAGTGTACGCGATCAATAAGTTTGGATTACGGGACAAGATCAAGCCCAGATGGAGGCATAGTAACAGTCACGTCAACGCTTCCAAGATATACTTCCGTCAATTAAACAGAGCGACGGTGCGGAAGCTCCATGAAAAGCTGAGACTGGATTTCGAGCTTTTCGATTATTCACCCGATATTTATTACGAGTACGCCACGTCCGCGGATTAATTGTACGTCGATCGAATATAATCGAATGTAATTTTATAATAATGACCCAATGCGCCGCGATGATGTTCGATAGAAAATATTGGTGCAAGAAATAAGTACTTCGTGTACATGAGATTAAAGAAAAAAAAAAGAGCAGAAAAAGATATGTTAAGCGTCTGTGTACGCGCGCACACGTAACCCCGATAATTGATGGAGCTTAAATCACGTTACGTCACGCGACGAACTTTTGTCGACGAAAATCGATCGACCTACTTCTCACCGTGTACTAATATATCGGACCGGCGACCTGTCCTAAAGTCAAGGGTCCTCGAATGAGCATGTTAATCCACGCCGCGAGTGGAAGCGGAGCGTTACCCTGTCTCGACGGAAATGATAACAAACATTTTCTCATAAAGGAGATATCAATGTCTTTGACAAGATACATAAATAAATATACGAGTATCTTATTTCGATTCTTTATGATATATTAAATTATATTTGCACTTTAAATTAATGCGATCAACTCATAGCTCAAAGATTAATTTACGCTAATAAATCGATATGAAGTATTTCGCGTTCTCGCTTTAAGTCGTCAAATTAACTCGATGTATTTATATTATTTGGAAAATTTTATAGAGATTCGAAAATATAGTTTTGGCAATTAAAAAGATCTCAAGAACTATGAAAGACTCATCTCGATATAAAATCGCAAGAGATTTAACTTTCACAGGCGATAAAAAATGCACATTTACTAAAAATCTTTTACAAAAAAACTAACATTATATATAATAAATTCGCACATGCAACACACATATATAAAATATTTTGTGTACTCATTAACCTTGCAATTATCCGGAAATATTTTCGAATCCACTCACCTTATTATGCAAATCATCCAACACCTCTTGACCGACCAATCCAAGTTCCTCCCAGCTAGGTTCTCGCGGTTTACTCTCACCCTCGCTACTGCTGCAAGTGACACTTCCGTTCCCCTCCGACATGCTCTTCCTGTCAAAGCATTGACCGCGTCTCCTTCGTCCTTCGCCGTCGTCGTTCTTCGTCGCACGATCGTCCGTAATCGAGCCGAAAATACGCACATCCTCCCGTTCATCATCGTCGACAAAATCACCGCCGACCAGGCGATCTATTTGCGCTTCGTATTCGCCGTTAACCGGCGATCCGAATGGAAGATCGTTGGAAAAATCGCTAACAAAATTGCTTTCCGATGTTTTCCGAACATCTTTGTTCGAGCGTTCTTTTTCCATTTTGAGATTGTCGTCCTTATTATCTTTGACCGTCTTTGGACCACTCGAATTCGATAATTTAGTCGGCGATGAATTTTTTTCTCGTCGCGAGGTAGTTTCGGAAACGCTCTCGTCAATCATGCCCGCATGATTATCTTCGAGAATCGCTTGTTCTCCTTTCGAGGACACATTCTTCGGTACTGCGATTGCAACTTGAGCTACCTTGGATATGTTATTTTCATCCTTCGCTCGATTATTTTCGTTGTTCTTCATCGGTTTCTCTTCTTTATTTGCCGCGCCTAAAGTTGTCTGATCTAAGGTGTTATCTTCCTTCCTCGATGTCTCGTTAATTTCTTTTAAACTATCGTTTACCTTAAAAGAATCTTTATCCTCTGAAACTGCTTCGCCGTTTCTCTTATCTTTCTTTACTTTCTTAATTTCTTCCGTTACGGGGTCGATAATGAGAGGACCATCCGTTCGTGTGAGAATACTTTTCTTAGGACTCAGTTGCGCGTTGTGCGTATATTCTCTCTTGGGACTGCTGGATGCCGATCTAGAAACCCTCCTCGATCTCCGCTTCTCACCCGCGTGGGGACTGCACGGTTGCGACGAAGGTCGTCTCCGGTTCGTCGTTTCCGGCATTTTGGTGGCCGGCGACACTGGAAGCGGGATCCTCGTCTTAGGTGTTATCTCGATCGATTCTGTCTCGTCGCTGTCGGGTGTCCTCAGCTTGACGATCTCACCGCCGAAGCGGACGCGTCTGGGCGTCTTCCGTTTATTCGGAGAGGATGGATTTTCGCCCTTACCGGTCCCGTCGTCCCCGCTCTCGTTCTCGTCCTTCTCCTCCAGAATCGTCATCGTGATGGCCGTCTCTTCATTGAACTTGATTTCGGTCTCCAAAACGACTCTCGCCGGCGGTATAGCGTTCGATGCCTCGTCCTCTTCCTCGGCAATACCGGAAGTGTCACTATCGCTGTCCCAGGATTTGTTCAAGATACGCTGCTCCTTTATGTCGGCCTTTACGATATCCTGCTCGTGATTTCTCTCTCGCTTCCTCTTGCTCGGTTTGATATTGTAAATCTTTGAAAGAACATCGATGTTCTTCTTCAACTTATCGTCGTAATCAGCTAAATAACTCTCGAATTCTTCGTCGCCGACCTCATTGCGAATCTTCATAAGGGATTTGAGAGCGGCCTCCTGGTGCGGTACCTGAACCAACCGTGCAGCGAAGGCGATCGTGGCGTCTTTGAGGATCTGCATAGTCGGTGGGGGACTGTCAGATGACGGAAAAAGTAGCAACGGTGCGCTCAAAATCACGCCCGTCGTCACATTCGTCTGAAACGGATTGTGAGCATCCGGTCGATTCAAGCCGTCGTGGAGGATCTGTAACAAATATTCCTCGATAACGCGTATTATTAAAAAAAATAAAAAAATCATGGAAACTATGTAATCGCGAAAAAGATCTAAAAATTTGCGTATTTTGAATTTAATTTTTATTTACAAATAGATCATTCTAAAAATCTATTTAACAAATTGAAATTTGAAAGTTTAAAAATATGAGAAATTTAGATTTGTAATAATTGGATATATTAATTTAATTATAATTTAATTGAATATAAAAATTGTAGATGTAAAAATTAGAAAAAATTCTGTTTTAGCGCATTGCGGATATTTACATTTTTGACCACGCTGTCTCTGTTGGGGGTATGAACGAGGTAGACCCGCAGCGCGTCCAAGGCACCCTTCCGTACCGCCGGCGCTGGATGCCCTAAATTATTGATCAGCTCCGGCACCACCGGTTGCATGACCTTGTCAACGGCATCGGCATTCAGAGTTGGTAGAACGTCCATTAGTACCCGCAGAGCATGCTGGCGCACTTCCCATTCCGGGTCTCGAAGTCTCTCGGAGATCTCAACGAAGGTGGCCTGCGTGTCGACCTCGGATGGAAACCTACGCGTACGCACCTGATCGGAAAAACGCGCGTAAATTTGTAGAATCGAGAAAAAAATTTCATATTCTAATTTTTTAAACTAGAAATACAAATATAAAATATATAAAATGAAGTATAACGCTTAGTATATTGTAACAGAGGATAGAGACACGTACTACGTGTTCCCAAAGTGGAGTCAGCTGTATCGTTTGTCCGGACGATGGGGCGGACGTCATCCTACGTCGCAGCTGATGACGATGACGATTGCCTCGGCGGGCCGACGAGCCATTGCCCTCTGACAACGGTCTGAGGTCATAGGTCGACGGCGGCGCGGGATCTTCCTGGGGCTGCAGGGGCCCCGCATCTGTCGATCCTGTCATAGATGATGACAAGCAGCCGGACATATCCTCCTACGTCTCGTCCTTCAGGAACCACCGATTATCCCTCATGATCTCCCGCGATCGCGAATCCGATGACGCCTGATCGCTCATCGATGCTTCCAGTGACATGTGCATAAGTCGCGCATACAAATCACTGCGCCGGAAATTGCATAAAACTCTATGATATTGATATATTCGCTCGTACTCCCGTATAAGTCTTTCCTTTGAACTTTCAAATTAATATTTGCATATATTTTTACCTTTGTGTTATATTAATATATCGCAAAAAAATATCCAAGTTTTAAAACTGAATCGCAGTAATGATGATAATAATAATGCAAGGAAGGAAAAGATAGATCGATTCTTTCTACAAAGTTAATTAACTAGGATTGTAAAGACCGGATATTCTGACATAAGAGTATGCCAATTTAACGATCGACACGTAACGCCAAAGCGGTTCTTATATTCCACCGTGATTCAAAATTGCGGCAAATACAGTTTTGCTCAACGTAATAAAGTTATGAAATTTTGCTACATGATTTATAAACATACACTTCGCAAAAAATATATAAAATTTCTAATTATAAAAATAGTGAATGTTTGCTAAACAAGAATGAAATTAAATGCTCCTTATCGTGTTTGCAGGTATACCAGATTATGACGTCAAAAGAGCGGGAAGCCACATGCTGGCAGAGAAACATGCAAATGCTTACGTCGTGCAAATCGCGTTACGTTTTAATTTAAACATTACGATATTCGATATTATTTGACTGCGAGATGTCAATCTCCTTCCTTCTAAACTGTCTGTTGAACGATTCCATGATTCCTTATCCGCGACAACTTTTTTCCGGTATCGAGAATCGGTGAATGATTGACGTTTGTTTTGCTTCCGGCATATCGAGAAGTGTACGAACGTTGCGCGCGATTGACATTACAAAGACAGCCGTCGCTATCGAAGAAAGGGCCAATCTCGTATATCCGAGAGCGATTACTTTCGAGCTGAGATGCATATTTTACGAACGAATATCTCATAAATAAGAAAGATCAATCAAAACACATCAAGCACACGAGATGTCATTCGTTTCGTATGCGCTCGCTGTATACTCATACTCACGAAAGTATATACTTCGAATAACTGCGAAGTTTATCATTAAATCTCTCACGACACACGAACTTCATATAAAAAAAAGTAGTACACACGAAAAGCGATTTCATAATCCGGGGAAAGAACATGCGTATTTCGTATTTCTTAAAATATTATACATGCGTTGGTCGAAATTGTAGGAGACCAACGGAAGGAGACACGCTTGATAATAATTAAAAAAATCATAAATTTTAATAACGCAAACTTCAATAATAAGTGGACAATTAAAAATAACGAAACATTATTTCTTATTAATATTAATCGAAATGAGATTGTTATATGCGTAACTTGCTATTTTAGTAAATTCACGAGAATCGACAAAACTTTATTTTGCAAGATAACGAACTCTTCGAATCTCAATTTTGATTTCTTTGTGTATGTGATCAAATCGACTACATGATTAATTATTTTCTTTCTATCCTTTCTATCGCTATTCTTAATCATTTAAATTAAGGAATTGAAATTTGGGGAAAACAGGGAGAAATGAGTCTAAAGACTTTGGAAATATTCTTCGATTTCAAAAATTTGTACTTAATTTGAGAAAAATCAATTTTTTAAAATTCTATCTTCCCATACTGTATAGTGTACAGCTTTTGCAAAATATTCAGAATTGCGGAAACAAAATATTTCTATATCATATAATACTCATTTAATTAAATATTTAACTAAATATTAAATATTACTCATTTAATTTAAACTTACTTAATTAAATATTACTCATTTAATTTAAATATTTCTATATCATATAATACTATTATTTTGTGAATCAAATGTTTAAACACAGTTTTTTATATAATGAAAAAGAAGAAAATAAAAAGAAAGAAAGAGGAAATACATAAAATCAAATTCTTATAGTTTGCTTGTTAAATGGAAGGATATTAATTAAAAATAAACATTTTTTAATACGCATTTAAAAGCTTTTTGTGTGGAATTTTTAAAATGTGATTTTTTTCATCAATTCGACGACATCAATGAAAAATTTCGTAACTTTAATTTAAAGAAAATTATTTGTATCTCTTTTGCAAAAAATTATAGGAACCAAATATACACTTCGATATGTATTTCGTACATCATTTGAAAACTGTATAACGAGTAAGAAGTATTTAGAAAAATATCTCTAATATAATTATCTGATAAAATCTCAGAAAATGTTGCCGAAATGTTTTTGTTTTTTTTCTTGGTATCGTCGAATCTTTGACGAATTATCGTAATTAATATTTTTAACAGACGAGAAAGAGAGAAAGCGCTTACTTTAAGTGAAGCAGCAGAGAGACACAGCGAGTATACTCGACCGCGGCCGGCATGTGACTATTGCCACCGCGTTCTCCGCGAAGGAAAGTGCTTCGCGGTTAATATCGACCACCCCCATCCATCCCCCCACTTTGGCGAGAATCGTCTTATACTTTATAACGAGCGATAGCGTCGCATATACAAGTACCTTGAGAGACACAAAATATATACCACAAAAATAAATAATTATCCCCAAACTATCTTTTCGAATAAAAGAATAAGTCTCGTAGTAAGAGAAAATTTTGCGCACGTTTTCGCGATCGATTAATTATTTTTATACTTTAACGCGTGTTAAAAGATATATTAATAGTATGTTAAAATCGATAAGAAAAAGGTAGATGTGAACGTGACATTGAAGCGATAATATTTTGTTATAGTGTTATTTGATAAAAGCACGCTTGAATGTATCGTGCCTATCTTGTAAGATCCTTTCTATAAGTGAAAATAAAGCACGTAATCCTGTATACTTGCGATGTTGAAGATTTGACGAACTCTATCCTACTTGTCCAATATTTACAACGCGTCAATCTTGCTTTACAGACTCTGATTAATCGTTTCATTATTCAGCTTAAATCAAGCTTCTCCCCTTTGGCGAATCAAGGAGAAATGTCTTTTATGTCTATAAATTTTCCCTAC
>NW_021853643.1:172162-195247 GCF_003651465.1 Formica exsecta | reverse complement strand
AAAAGAAATTGATCCTTTCATTTTCTCAAATCTTAAGAAAATAATCTCGCGATTTATCTTACAATTAGATCGAAGCTGAAATGGACAACACACGACGATTGTTGAATGTCGAAAGAGTATGCAAAAACTATAATTTAGGCTCCTATCGAAAGCTCGCCGAAGATTCGTTGTTCAAACATCCGCCCGCGCCGCAGTACAGCGTCTTCTATATGGACAGGTTCATTAAGAAAAGAGAATCCTTTGACATCATAAGAAATCGATTAAATCAAGATCAACTTATTGATAAGATTACGCAATTTGCCACGTAGACTACACAATATATCGTATTGCCCGGTGTACAAAGCCGGCACTACGACCTGGCTCTACAATCTCTGCCTATTGATGAATGTGCCCATGGAGACGCTGAATAACGGCAGGGAACAATTGTCGACCATCGCCAGGAGGGCGATACCGGAACTCGAGTACCCCGAGGCGGAACGAGTCTTAAACGCGAGTAGAAGGCTTTTGGTCGTTCGACATCCGTTCGAGAGGCTGTTGAGTGCCTATCGCGACAAACTCGAGAACTCTGTTGCCGGCCGGGAACACGGGACATTGCACTTTTATCGCAAGTACGGAGCCAAGATCGTGAAGAAATATCGCAGTAAGTCACGAGAAAGTAAAAGAGAGAGTAATTTTAATAAATGAAGAAAATATTCGATTCCTCCAATTTTATACAGAATACAGAGAGCGGCGACATATAAATGCCGATGGTTTTTTTTCTCTTAAATCTTTAGGAAACAATTTTACGGAACCACGATCGGATCAGGTGATTCGGCGCGATGACATACCGTCACCAGCCGGTGTGGAGCCGACTTTTCGAGAGTTTGTCGATTACGTGATCGACACCGATCTCGGAAGTTACGGCGACGATCACTGGATGCCATATTATCTCTATTGCACGCCGTGCCTCGTCAAGTACAGCATTATTGCGAATGTGAGTATCGGGACCCGCATTCGAAACCGCTATCTGTTGTCTGTCGCACAATGTTTCGCATTAAATATCTCTTCTAAGATAAAATAAGTGATAAATTTTTTAATAAAAAAAATTTCTCATTTTGTATTAAATATTTTCCGTGAATATGTTATTAATTCTATAGGTGGAATCGTTGTGGCGAGATCAAGTGTACGCGATCAATAAGTTTGGATTACGGGACAAGATCAAGCCCAGATGGAGGCATAGTAACAGTCACGTCAACGCTTCCAAGATATACTTCCGTCAATTAAACAGAGCGACGGTGCGGAAGCTCCATGAAAAGCTGAGACTGGATTTCGAGCTTTTCGATTATTCACCCGATATTTATTACGAGTACGCCACGTCCGCGGATTAATTGTACGTCGATCGAATATAATCGAATGTAATTTTATAATAATGACCCAATGCGCCGCGATGATGTTCGATAGAAAATATCGATGGTGCAAGAAATAAGTACTTCGTGTACATGAGATTAAAGAAAAAAAAAAGAGCAGAAAAAGATATGTTAAGCGTCTGTGTACGCGCGCACACGTAACCCCGATAATTGATGGAGCTTAAATCACGTTACGTCACGCGACGAACTTTTGTCGACGAAAATCGATCGACCTACTTCTCACCGTGTACTAATGTATCGGACCGGCGACCTGTCCTAAAGTCAAGGGTCCTCGAATGAGCATGTTAATCCACGCCGCGAGTGGAAGCGGAGCGTTACCCTGTCTCGACGGAAATGATAACAAACATTTTCTCATAAAGGAGATATCAATGTCTTTGACAAGATACATAAATAAATATACGAGTATCTTATTTCGATTCTTTATGATATATTAAATTATATTTGCACTTTAAATTAATGCGATCAACTCATAGCTCAAAGATTAATTTACGCTAATAAATCGATATGAAGTATTTCGCGTTCTCGCTTTAAGTCGTCAAATTAACTCGATGTATTTATATTATTTGGAAAATTTTATAGAGATTCGAAAATATAGTTTTGGCAATTAAAAAGATCTCAAGAACTATGAAAGACTCATCTCGATATAAAATCGCAAGAGATTTAACTTTCACAGGCGATAAAAAATGCACATTTACTAAAAATCTTTTACAAAAAAACTAACATTATATATAATAAATTCGCACATGCAACACACATATATAAAATATTTTGTGTACTCATTAACCTTGCAATTATCCGGAAATATTTTCGAATCCACTCACCTTATTATGCAAATCATCCAACACCTCTTGACCGACCAATCCAAGTTCCTCCCAGCTAGGTTCTCGCGGTTTACTCTCACCCTCGCTACTGCTGCAAGTGACACTTCCGTTCCCCTCCGACATGCTCTTCCTGTCAAAGCATTGACCGCGTCTCCTTCGTCCTTCGCCGTCGTCGTTCTTCGTCGCACGATCGTCCGTAATCGAGCCGAAAATACGCACATCCTCCCGTTCATCATCGTCGACAAAATCACCGCCGACCAGGCGATCTATTTGCGCTTCGTATTCGCCGTTAACCGGCGATCCGAATGGAAGATCGTTGGAAAAATCGCTAACAAAATTGCTTTCCGATGTTTTCCGAACATCTTTGTTCGAGCGTTCTTTTTCCATTTTGAGATTGTCGTCCTTATTATCTTTGACCGTCTTTGGACCACTCGAATTCGATAATTTAGTCGGCGATGAATTTTTTTCTCGTCGCGAGGTAGTTTCGGAAACGCTCTCGTCAATCATGCCCGCATGATTATCTTCGAGAATCGCTTGTTCTCCTTTCGAGGACACATTCTTCGGTACTGCGATTGCAACTTGAGCTACCTTGGATATGTTATTTTCATCCTTCGCTCGATTATTTTCGTTGTTCTTCATCGGTTTCTCTTCTTTATTTGCCGCGCCTAAAGTTGTCTGATCTAAGGTGTTATCTTCCTTCCTCGATGTCTCGTTAATTTCTTTTAAACTATCGTTTACCTTAAAAGAATCTTTATCCTCTGAAACTGCTTCGCCGTTTCTCTTATCTTTCTTTACTTTCTTAATTTCTTCCGTTACGGGGTCGATAATGAGAGGACCATCCGTTCGTGTGAGAATACTTTTCTTAGGACTCAGTTGCGCGTTGTGCGTATATTCTCTCTTGGGACTGCTGGATGCCGATCTAGAAACCCTCCTCGATCTCCGCTTCTCACCCGCGTGGGGACTGCACGGTTGCGACGAAGGTCGTCTCCGGTTCGTCGTTTCCGGCATTTTGGTGGCCGGCGACACTGGAAGCGGGATCCTCGTCTTAGGTGTTATCTCGATCGATTCTGTCTCGTCGCTGTCGGGTGTCCTCAGCTTGACGATCTCACCGCCGAAGCGGACGCGTCTGGGCGTCTTCCGTTTATTCGGAGAGGATGGATTTTCGCCCTTACCGGTCCCGTCGTCCCCGCTCTCGTTCTCGTCCTTCTCCTCCAGAATCGTCATCGTGATGGCCGTCTCTTCATTGAACTTGATTTCGGTCTCCAAAACGACTCTCGCCGGCGGTATAGCGTTCGATGCCTCGTCCTCTTCCTCGGCAATACCGGAAGTGTCACTATCGCTGTCCCAGGATTTGTTCAAGATACGCTGCTCCTTTATGTCGGCCTTTACGATATCCTGCTCGTGATTTCTCTCTCGCTTCCTCTTGCTCGGTTTGATATTGTAAATCTTTGAAAGAACATCGATGTTCTTCTTCAACTTATCGTCGTAATCAGCTAAATAACTCTCGAATTCTTCGTCGCCGACCTCATTGCGAATCTTCATAAGGGATTTGAGAGCGGCCTCCTGGTGCGGTACCTGAACCAACCGTGCAGCGAAGGCGATCGTGGCGTCTTTGAGGATCTGCATAGTCGGTGGGGGACTGTCAGATGACGGAAAAAGTAGCAACGGTGCGCTCAAAATCACGCCCGTCGTCACATTCGTCTGAAACGGATTGTGAGCATCCGGTCGATTCAAGCCGTCGTGGAGGATCTGTAACAAATATTCCTCGATAACGCGTATTATTAAAAAAAATAAAAAAATCATGGAAACTATGTAATCGCGAAAAAGATCTAAAAATTTGCGTATTTTGAATTTAATTTTTATTTACAAATAGATCATTCTAAAAATCTATTTAACAAATTGAAATTTGAAAGTTTAAAAATATGAGAAATTTAGATTTGTAATAATTGGATATATTAATTTAATTATAATTTAATTGAATATAAAAATTGTAGATGTAAAAATTAGAAAAAATTCTGTTTTAGCGCATTGCGGATATTTACATTTTTGACCACGCTGTCTCTGTTGGGGGTATGAACGAGGTAGACCCGCAGCGCGTCCAAGGCACCCTTCCGTACCGCCGGCGCTGGATGCCCTAAATTATTGATCAGCTCCGGCACCACCGGTTGCATGACCTTGTCAACGGCATCGGCATTCAGAGTTGGTAGAACGTCCATTAGTACCCGCAGAGCATGCTGGCGCACTTCCCATTCCGGGTCTCGAAGTCTCTCGGAGATCTCAACGAAGGTGGCCTGCGTGTCGACCTCGGATGGAAACCTACGCGTACGCACCTGATCGGAAAAACGCGCGTAAATTTGTAGAATCGAGAAAAAAATTTCATATTCTAATTTTTTAAACTAGAAATACAAATATAAAATATATAAAATGAAGTATAACGCTTAGTATATTGTAACAGAGGATAGAGACACGTACTACGTGTTCCCAAAGTGGAGTCAGCTGTATCGTTTGTCCGGACGATGGGGCGGACGTCATCCTACGTCGCAGCTGATGACGATGACGATTGCCTCGGCGGGCCGACGAGCCATTGCCCTCTGACAACGGTCTGAGGTCATAGGTCGACGGCGGCGCGGGATCTTCCTGGGGCTGCAGGGGCCCCGCATCTGTCGATCCTGTCATAGATGATGACAAGCAGCCGGACATATCCTCCTACGTCTCGTCCTTCAGGAACCACCGATTATCCCTCATGATCTCCCGCGATCGCGAATCCGATGACGCCTGATCGCTCATCGATGCTTCCAGTGACATGTGCATAAGTCGCGCATACAAATCACTGCGCCGGAAATTGCATAAAACTCTATGATATTGATATATTCGCTCGTACTCCCGTATAAGTCTTTCCTTTGAACTTTCAAATTAATATTTGCATATATTTTTACCTTTGTGTTATATTAATATATCGCAAAAAAATATCCAAGTTTTAAAACTGAATCGCAGTAATGATGATAATAATAATGCAAGGAAGGAAAAGATAGATCGATTCTTTCTACAAAGTTAATTAACTAGGATTGTAAAGACCGGATATTCTGACATAAGAGTATGCCAATTTAACGATCGACACGTAACGCCAAAGCGGTTCTTATATTCCACCGTGATTCAAAATTGCGGCAAATACAGTTTTGCTCAACGTAATAAAGTTATGAAATTTTGCTACATGATTTATAAACATACACTTCGCAAAAAATATATAAAATTTCTAATTATAAAAATAGTGAATGTTTGCTAAACAAGAATGAAATTAAATGCTCCTTATCGTGTTTGCAGGTATACCAGATTATGACGTCAAAAGAGCGGGAAGCCACATGCTGGCAGAGAAACATGCAAATGCTTACGTCGTGCAAATCGCGTTACGTTTTAATTTAAACATTACGATATTCGATATTATTTGACTGCGAGATGTCAATCTCCTTCCTTCTAAACTGTCTGTTGAACGATTCCATGATTCCTTATCCGCGACAACTTTTTTCCGGTATCGAGAATCGGTGAATGATTGACGTTTGTTTTGCTTCCGGCATATCGAGAAGTGTACGAACGTTGCGCGCGATTGACATTACAAAGACAGCCGTCGCTATCGAAGAAAGGGCCAATCTCGTATATCCGAGAGCGATTACTTTCGAGCTGAGATGCATATTTTACGAACGAATATCTCATAAATAAGAAAGATCAATCAAAACACATCAAGCACACGAGATGTCATTCGTTTCGTATGCGCTCGCTGTATACTCATACTCACGAAAGTATATACTTCGAATAACTGCGAAGTTTATCATTAAATCTCTCACGACACACGAACTTCATATAAAAAAAAGTAGTACACACGAAAAGCGATTTCATAATCCGGGGAAAGAACATGCGTATTTCGTATTTCTTAAAATATTATACATGCGTTGGTCGAAATTGTAGGAGACCAACGGAAGGAGACACGCTTGATAATAATTTAAAAAATCATAAATTTTAATAACGCAAACTTCAATAATAAGTGGACAATTAAAAATAACGAAACATTATTTCTTATTAATATTAATCGAAATGAGATTGTTATATGCGTAACTTGCTATTTTAGTAAATTCACGAGAATCGACAAAACTTTATTTTGCAAGATAACGAACTCTTCGAATCTCAATTTTGATTTCTTTGTGTATGTGATCAAATCGACTACATGATTAATTATTTTCTTTCTATCCTTTCTATCGCTATTCTTAATCATTTAAATTAAGGAATTGAAATTTGGGGAAAACAGGGAGAAATGAGTCTAAAGACTTTGGAAATATTCTTCGATTTCAAAAATTTGTACTTAATTTGAGAAAAATCAATTTTTTAAAATTCTATCTTCCCATACTGTATAGTGTACAGCTTTTGCAAAATATTCAGAATTGCGGAAACAAAATATTTCTATATCATATAATACTCATTTAATTAAATATTTAACTAAATATTAAATATTACTCATTTAATTTAAACTTACTTAATTAAATATTACTCATTTAATTTAAATATTTCTATATCATATAATACTATTATTTTGTGAATCAAATGTTTAAACACAGTTTTTTATATAATGAAAAAGAAGAAAATAAAAAGAAAGAAAGAGGAAATACATAAAATCAAATTCTTATAGTTTGCTTGTTAAATGGAAGGATATTAATTAAAAATAAACATTTTTTAATACGCATTTAAAAGCTTTTTGTGTGGAATTTTTAAAATGTGATTTTTTTCATCAATTCGACGACATCAATGAAAAATTTCGTAACTTTAATTTAAAGAAAATTATTTGTATCTCTTTTGCAAAAAATTATAGGAACCAAATATACACTTCGATATGTATTTCGTACATCATTTGAAAACTGTATAACGAGTAAGAAGTATTTAGAAAAATATCTCTAATATAATTATCTGATAAAATCTCAGAAAATGTTGCCGAAATGTTTTTGTTTTTTTTCTTGGTATCGTCGAATCTTTGACGAATTATCGTAATTAATATTTTTAACAGACGAGAAAGAGAGAAAGCGCTTACTTTAAGTGAAGCAGCAGAGAGACACAGCGAGTATACTCGACCGCGGCCGGCATGTGACTATTGCCACCGCGTTCTCCGCGAAGGAAAGTGCTTCGCGGTTAATATCGACCACCCCCATCCATCCCCCCACTTTGGCGAGAATCGTCTTATACTTTATAACGAGCGATAGCGTCGCATATACAAGTACCTTGAGAGACACAAAATATATACCACAAAAATAAATAATTATCCCCAAACTATCTTTTCGAATAAAAGAATAAGTCTCGTAGTAAGAGAAAATTTTGCGCACGTTTTCGCGATCGATTAATTATTTTTATACTTTAACGCGTGTTAAAAGATATATTAATAGTATGTTAAAATCGATAAGAAAAAGGTAGATGTGAACGTGACATTGAAGCGATAATATTTTGTTATAGTGTTATTTGATAAAAGCACGCTTGAATGTATCGTGCCTATCTTGTAAGATCCTTTCTATAAGTGAAAATAAAGCACGTAATCCTGTATACTTGCGATGTTGAAGATTTGACGAACTCTATCCTACTTGTCCAATATTTACAACGCGTCAATCTTGCTTTACAGACTCTGATTAATCGTTTCATTATTCAGCTTAAATCAAGCTTCTCCCCTTTGGCGAATCAAGGAGAAATGTCTTTTATGTCTATAAATTTTCCCTACATAACACAATTTAAACGACATCCTAACATCGTAAGAGAACTGAGAAATATTTATCTTGATATGAATCGTAAAGGTTTCTGTGTGTTTACAGTAATAAAAGCTATGACTGTATGCCAATGAATGCCTAAGGCGGCACGCGATATTCATGAAATTGAGCACCGACAATATTGAAATTCCGCTACAGGAATATAGCTAACGCTACACATACACACACATATTTACAAACGCGATTATAAAGAAATGAATTCGCATAAATGAGGTTTACGGCAAATGTAAAAACATTGGACCGTGACGTGGCTGATCGATTCCACTCGAAACACCCGGTTCGTATCGTGTGAGTCTTATCGGACATTTGTTATTAGCGGTATACCCGCATATATATCGCTGCAATTCAATCTACCGATTTTACCGTTTCCTTAGAGAAAAAATCGTCTTATATAACAAAAATACAACTTCTTTCACAATCGATTCGCTATAAAATAATTCGCTCTTAAATCATTTTCGTGTAATCTAAATTAAATAAAAGCAGACTATAAAAATTAAGACTGAGGGAAACAGGAAAAATATATACATTCATAATAAAAAATAATCTTTTTAGTTAGCTTTCCACGCTTTAGAAAATCGCATTGAATGAAAAAATATGTACGACTAAAAGAATGACTTACATTTTTCTTTTTTTTTTAAATGTAATAAATATACAATATTATATACATTTTAAAGATGGATATTTTCACGTAGTAGGAAGTTTGGCTAATGTATCCGCATATTGAAACTCCGAACTGTTCTCATAGTCGCACATATCCAAAGCGACGACACAGCTTTCGCGAACGACTCTTTTACTATCATTGAGGTATTTATTCAATATCTCATAGCACTCAGGAGTGGCAATGGAACCCAAAGCTTCCGCGCATTCGTGCCTCACCATCTCATTTTCTTCTGTATTTTCTAACGATGCTCGCAATCCTGGTACAGATATTTCTTCTTGAAGTTGTCCCAGTACAAATGCTATTTCGTGCCTGAACAAGGCGCTACCAGCTTTCAAACCTGCATCATATAAAGACAAATAGATAATTATTACTCCACATTAACATTTTCTCTCCTATTAGAATAATGTAATTACCTTCTATAAGTACAAGGATACTTTCCTTGGTGCCTAAATTTCTCAGTGAAAACATTGCCCTGTATCTATCAAATAGTGATTTGTTTTCATTCAGTAAAATTTCCTTTAAGACATTCACATTTGTTATTTCCATTGGAGGTGCAGGATCGATGGTCGAGTATGGATTTTTTTTCAAGCTCGCTATATTATTAGATTCCAACCATTTCAATCGATCTAAGGCTAATTCGCAGGTTTCCGCTACCTCCAACACAGAATCCTTACAATACTTTTCCAACAATGGAACCACACTTGGCTCACCGATAGCACCCAGTGCCTCTCCTGTTCAAATTATAGGCTTTATTTTCTTCATTTGTTCCAAAACATATCATTAAAAATCGAATAAACATACACACTAAACACATACCTGCTTCATGACGTACCATCGGTTCTTGCGACAGATCTTCCAAAACACTTGTTAAGATGCTAATTGCCATAGGATTCTTCATCTGACCCAGGCAATATGCGAGCTCATGCTTCAACAATGCCGACTGATCCTTAAAGCATGTACTGATCTGATTTATTGCCGTTGCATCACCAATGTTTTTCAGGGTAAATAAAGCCCGGAATCTTTCTTTCAAAGGCCTAGCAGAATCATTCAGGACTCCGCCTATGGTTGAGATATCGCTCTCACTCGCTCGTACCATTTTCAGCAGATGTGTATATTAAATATTGAATATTAAAATCACCAACACAGGTAAAAGAAAATTTGTATACAAATATCTTAAAGATTTAAATAATATATATAAATCTGTAATCATAAAAATAAAATTACCAAACTAAATTATATGTATAAAGCAACACAAATGTGTTTCAAAAATGATAACTTGTATGTATACAAAGATTTATTAGATTCGTTACCATATTAACTAAAATTTGTAACTGAATGTTCCTCAGTTTTAACAAGATAAATAAATGAATAAAATGTATTTCAAAATTATAGTTATTATAATACTTCACGTAATACGGAAATATTACTCATCCCAATTCAATACTGAATTTTTTTAGGTTATAGCATATGGAGCAATATGGAGACAACCATAGACTATTGAATTTTATACATACTAGAAACATTGGACGCATTCAGCGGATTCAACAATTGGGTAGCAATCGAACGTGATTGGTTCTTACTTTTAGAACCAACAAATCAACGTCGAGTATTGACAAGACGATGCTAAACTATCGGTCCGCTGAATGCGCCCAACATTGTGAAGCAGGCCAGATTTTTCGCGCATGCGCGGCAATGTATATTACTCTTTTACACTTCTAACTTTCTTTACATATATAGATATATAGTATATAGTTACTCATAGTCATTATTTAGAACTTTTCACAATTATAAAATGTATTAATGTTTGTACGTATTCTTGTATGTCTCTGTAAAAATGTTACAATAATTTATACATATATTTTATATTATAAATATTTACAAGTCACAATTATTTATTGTGCAATTATAAAATCGTATAAATTATACATTATAGTTCATCCGGGTCTACTTTCTTTCTGCGTTTCTTTACTACTTTGTTTCCTTTTATATTATTAATTTTCCTTTTCTTCGACTCCTTTTTCTTTTGTTGTCTAGCCAATTTGCGTTTAGCTGCCAGATCAGGATCAACTACAAACTGTAGTGAATATTATGTATATTACATTTGTAAGAGTATATGTTTATAAATATTCCCTATAATATCTTATGTAAAAAGTATTACAAATATAAAAAGATGAATAATAAGTTAATTTACCTGTTGTGTGCGAACTTTTCTCCTTTCTGCTCTCTTAATATCATGTTTTTGTTGCACTCGATTCAATAATTTGATATATTCTTCGTTTCCTACAGATTTTTTAATCATGGCAACTACTTCTTTGGCAAGTCGACGTAATTCAATATTAGTTTCTTCTGTTATAGCTATCTCTCGTACCAATGGAGACATGATATTAAAAAGTATCGCATTTAAATATTCCATAGGAATTGTAGTTACTACACCAGCAATAAATTTAAACACTGCAGTTCTCTGAAAATGTGTGATCCATATAATTTTTTTTATATCATGCATAAAAATTTTCTATATAGATAATATTCAATAAATAAAGATATATCCTTACAACTGATGTCGATTTAGGAGCTTGTGTTATCTCTATATTAACAGCTTTTCTCAATCTTCTGATAAGCCAAGAAAGAGATAAATTATTGTTATCCTTTGCTATATTTCCTTCATCCTGTTTGTTACAATGCACACCAGATATTTTAATCGATTTTAATATTTTTGCGATAAAAATCAGATTTTTCACAACTTGATCTGCTAATTCTTCAAATGTCATATCTGGATAGAGTTGCGCTATTAGATCTAAAATTAAACTCTTTAAAGTATCAACAGGATTTGAATACATGTATCCTTCTTGTGTTTTCTCATTCTCGGAATTATTTAAAAGCTCCACAACTTTATCAACGTCTAGAGCAGTCAAGACAAATCCAATAAATTGTGCGGCAGCTAATCGAACCCAGAAATGTGGATGAGACAACAAAGACTGACTATATTCTGTGAAATAAAATAAATATATATATGTACTTGCTGAAAAAATGCCTATTCATACATTTCAACAAATGTTTCTTACCAGCAAAAGAGTCAATGGAATCTTTGTACTGTTCATTCGTGAAGAATGATGTGTAATTTGCAATCTTTAGTAACAAGTGTAACACTTGAATTAAATGATGATCTTTTGCTCTTTCCGAATCCTTTAAATTGAGATTTTTCTGTAAATGGTTTTCATTGTTTAGCTTGACAAATTTTCCAGGCTTTTCATTGTCGGAAACGGAAGAATTTGCGTGGAACTGCTTCAATAACAATGGCAAAATTTGAGATAATCTTAAATCAAACTCATTTTTTTCAACAGTCACAAATATGCCGCATAATTGTGCCGCTAATGTCCGGTATCTTATATTGGAATCACCTAGCCATTGAACAGGCCACTTGTTGAATAGTTTATTTCTTTCGTTGGAGGATATCCGGGTGAGTATTTCTGTTATACATTTCGCACAAAGTTTACGGCAGGTCGGATCATCGTCGTCTATTAATCTTGCGCTCGTCATTATAAATATAATCTCCGATCTTCTAATTAAAATTTTTAATGGGAATCCCGTGACGATAGTGTGAATCATCTCCAGTGCGCTCAATCGGCCTGGCTGCAAGTTATAACTCAATTGTTTGAGATAAAAATAAATGTGTTTATCTAAATGTTTACCAAGAGGATATTCCATCAAGTACGAATAGAATAAAGAACGCGATTGCAATCTAACGTGCTCCAATTCCGTGGTAATGCTCAGTTTAGCGACTTTTTCCATGACAGCGTGCATTTCAGGAATAATCATTTTCCGATGAATTATAGCCTTGAGCAATGTAAACGCAGTGGCGTACTTATCACTGTCGTGCAGATCCTGTTCCGCATATAAGATAAGAATCTTTAATTGATCAGCGTCGATACTGAAGTATTTCACGTCACGGACGATCACGGACATGCATTTGAATGTGGCCATCACGAGATCGAAGTTGTCTCCCTTGCTTAATCCCGCAGCGGCGTATTTATGCAAGATGTCGAACATGGTGGTACAAATTCCCGATATCGATTCGCGTGTCGAAGTTAAGTCCATTTTCAGCATCCAGTTTAAACATTGTAAAGCTACGGTACATAGCTTAACGTGATGAGAATTTAAACAATCGCTCAAAACCGGCACGAAGGGTTCCAAGTAAAGTTTGTATTCCGTACAGGAGATCTTGTCTCGTTTTAGTAGTATATGATACAGTTTCAAACCGAATTCTATCATTACGTGTACATTGGTACGCTTGGTGGTTTTCGCTGTAGTTTTAATACCTATTCTGTTTTTGGGTTCTGGTGGTATAATGAAACAATTTGATTGCTGCTGCACGAGAGATTTCGTTTCCTCTTCCCTAAGCTTTTTGTTGTCTTTTTCCGGCATAAAATCCGGTATGCTTTCTGAAATAATGCCATAGAGAAATATGAGCATCTGTTCCAGTGGTATATAAGAGTTATCCGCCAATCCAAGAGTTACGTTCCGGAGACATTCCGTAATTTTGTTTATCGTTTTGTACGAGTGCGTTTTCATCAGCACTTCTTTTAATGGCAGAATTAAATCCAATAAGCAAGATTTTGTTATAAATTCTGCTAATATATGGAAAATGTCAAAACTTTTAGTACTTCTTGCTTCTGATACATTTTTAACAATACCAGCTATCTCCTTTTCTTCCGCAGTTAATCCAAATAGATCGACTTTGCACACCTATGTAAAAATAATTACTTGAAGATATACAGAAAATATCTGATCAAATTTTATCAATGTCTTCTATATACTAACTGTATTGATAAAAATATATTGTATAAATGTGAGATTATAAATGTTCTTTCAGAATTATGAACATTGAAAGTTTTATATTAACAAAAATTCCAATAATGAAATGAATTTTTTTATATGAAATGAATTTATATATATTATAGCTTGTAACTATAATTGTACTTACAGATAAAATACTTTGTAGATTGTGATTAATGTCATATTTCTGGAAATAAGGCTTCAGTACAAGTAATACGGACTGTACTGTGTACACGAGAACATGCACTTGGAAACCCTTAGTTAATAATGTATTCATTTCTTTCAAAAGATGATGAAGATATTTTGGTCCTAACGTTATCATAATTTTTTGCAGTGTCTCGCGAGTTGTGCGTCGAATTGATTCCATACGCGATTTAAGAAATGTACACAGTTTCATAAAAATCCTGAAAAAAAGAAAAAAATGTGTATACATATATATAATTACCAAAGTTAAACGATAAAACTTTGTCAGTATGTTCCATGTATAGAAACATTAGTTTATTTTATTAAATTTTATTTCAAAGAAATAATTTTAAAACACAATAAAAAATAATATGAGAATTTCTATACAAGATGAAACAGATATTGTCTGCTCCTAAATTAGATAAATGTCACATTGTATGATATCGTGAACTTACCCTGGCAGGTTTGCATCCAGAAGACTCCCGGGCATTCTTTGTAGTAATTTAACAAGTGCGACAGCGATGGGAACTCTCAGTAAATCATCTTCTTCCGTTTCGGATGCAAGCTTCTTCTTATTAATTTTATGGCTACTGTCCTGCCGCGTTCTGGCCATAATGGATCGATGCAACTGGGGTAACAAACCGTTCGATATACCGAACATCACTTTCTTCGCTCCGCTTTGCGAAAGTAATGTCTGTCTCTCGATTATCGGTAAATCTTCCTTCGCTACTTCATTATCCTGTTCTACTTCTTCAACATTCTCGACATTTTCATCATTTAATGCTTCCTCCAATATTTCTTCAGTTTCTTTATCCTCGAGGTTCGCATCTTCACCGTTTATTTCACTAGTTTTCTCTTCGCCGATCAAAGTGGCATTATCCTCCATTCTCGCCGAAGTAACTTCGACCTGCGTAATCTTTTGCGTTTCTTTATATTTTGAGAGATCGTAATGGAACGAATCTAATATCGCTACTACTATTCTAATGAGTTGTTTTTGAAACTCCATGGATCTCCTTAGTTTATTTAAATAATACCTCAAGATGATCTCGTAATGATGCCACGGTAAAAGTCTACATACCATCCCGATAGTTTCGATGGCAGCATCGACGAGGCTATTTTTATGAATGAAAGCTTCGTTGCATAGATATGACGAGCAGAGGGGAAGAATAAATTGCGTCAAGGTTCGAGAATTGAACGCTTTCCGTAATGTTTTGGCGAGCGTACAGAATTTCAATAACGCTCGAGCCCTTCTGTGTAACTGCAAATGCTGCATATTCTCGAAGAAATCAACCTCGGGATCGGCACGATTGGCGAGCAATGACATGTCTCGCAAGATAGGATGCACATCCGCGCATTCCAGAACCATGTGTCCTAAAAGGGCTATTGATTGAAGGCGAACAGTCTCATTCTTACTCGTAATTCCTTTCCTCGTGAGCGCCAGAATTGTATCGTCCATTAGATAACGTCTGTTCGAGACGTTATTCTGGTGTTCCTTCGCCAATCTGGATCCCACAAGTTTCAAACACTGACCGGCACAATCCCTCATTGCCAGATCCGATTCGGTCTTCAAGAAATAATAGCAATTGTGTATTACAGTCACGCCGAATTCCAGGGTGATGGCGTTTCTCTTAGCCATATCGTTGATCTCGTCGAAAGCATCCAATCTTTTCTGAAAATCCGGTTGATCAATCCATTTGCGATCCCATGCGTTGAGCGCAATCAGAACATCGCGATCTCGTATCATCGTCTCGCGATATTCCTCCGAAGATTTTTCGGCGATAACGCCATACAATTGCAGAAGAAGCTTACGAGCAGGCACGTCTGATACAAGACCCATTAATGGCGCGATGGCACGCAAGTGAATCTCCGGCTTGTTTGCAATTTTTACGAGATTCAATACGGTCGTCGTAAGCTCAATGATAGTTTCTTCGTTATTGCCACACGCAGCCTTCTTTACTAGTACAGGCAATATCAGTTTCAACAGAGTATCGCACGTTTCAGCGTCCGTCACAAATTCAGAGATTCGTGACAATATAAGCAAATCGGTCTTGTTTATACCTCTTTTGGATCTCTCGAGTTTATTTCTGAGAAATTCCAAAATGCGAGGGACGTGCGGCAGAAGAATAGCGGAACCATAATTGATTCCGTTCGGAAGTACACTCTTCTCCACGTCAAGCAGATTCGTTAGTACCGGTATCAGCGGTAAGAACGACGCGTCCACTTGCATGCTATTCTCGTTGGATTGTCCATAGTCTTGTAGCGTCAGCAACTTTTCAACAATTTCCAAAATAGCATTAATGACAGACTGATGCGTCTTGGGATTCAAAAGGAGTTGCACGATGTAAGGAAGAGGAGTGATCGACTTGTCGTCCTCTCGATGCTTCGCAAACAACGAATGATATCGCGGATTCTGGCCCCATGCCATAAATAGCTTCAATAAGGCCGTGGGACTGTGTATACCCTCGACTGGTAATTTCTGTAACCAGGGAAATATCGCAACGTGATAGACCGCGTCAATCTCGTGTCGCTTCCAATCGTAGTCCTCAAAATGCGCGAAAAATCTGGCCAATATACCTATGCAACTTGTTCGTACGTTCTTAATCGCCGACAGGTATCCCGGATAAACCCCGTCCGATTTATGTATAATTCCGGTCACTTCCGCCAAAATGCAGATCAATATCCTGAGCAAACGCGGCAATAGCTTCGTTGACATCTTACCACCGAATTGTTCCATCACTATTGCCAGCAAATTCACAGCGCTCTGTATGCGTTTAGGTGGGATAACATTAGTCAGGTCGATCGCGTCGATAATATTCTCGGTATATCGCTTCAAGTCGAACTCTTTGTCCTCCACCTCTAGCGATACATATGATTTGAAGGGTCGAAAAGCCATTTGGATGAATATAATCATTTCGTCTTCCTGCGTGCCGCCTAAGAAACGCAATATCATCTTCCGCCGTGTAAATCCATTGGCCTTCCCGCCGGTTCTCATACCGGTCTTCATAATCATTTTCGCATAAATAATTCTCATTATAATTGGTATGAGATTCTCACGATGGATCTCCTTGATCACGTCACTCTCTCGATCCAGCTTAAAACGCGCGAGCTCATTCTTCAGATTCTTTTCGCTTATCAGACCGTACAGCGATTCCTTGTATGGCAAAAGATATTCGTACTTATATGCAAAGAGACAATTCAAGGCAGCTTTCTGTATGTCGGCATTTTTCGAAGAAAGTAAGTCTAAATAAATCTGACGCATCTCTGCTTCTCTATGTAACATTTTTGGATTTAGCACTTTTTCAAATATCTCCATTTGAGCAAGTAAGTGTTTCACCTTGTAATTTCTACTCTTCGTGTCCGCTTGCGTGATTTTTATGATTTCATTCAGTTCTTTTTCTTTGTTTTCGTCATTCGTATCGTCATTTATGTTGATTACGTCCTTATGCTTCTCGATATTACAATACTTGCCATCTTCGGAGTTGGATTTAAAGAAATTTGTATTTATAAAATCGATGAACAATCCGGTTAAATCTCTATTCTTTGTCTCGGCGTAATGCGAGAAATGTGCCATACATTTCCAGAGTAGTATCTTGTAATTTTCGAAATCAGGTTTATCGTCGTGCTTCTCTTTTAGGGTCTCCAATGAGGAGATCACATGACAATCGAACAACGGTTTCCATTCAATTTCTTGCACATTGTTAGACGTTAATTCGGCTAAAAACGTTGGCCAGAACTGTGGACATTCCTTATTGCCATAACTAGCTAGGATTATACTTATAGGTTGCCAGAGCAGAGAGAAATTGACATATAGATTACCAATCAAGCAACGCAATGGAAATTCGTAATATTTTGAATTTAAATTAGCTATCGCGTGACTCTGAAATCCTAAGGCTTGTAAATGCAATAATTTGGCGCGATAATTTTGTACCGTCGCGGGTTCACATTCCGCTAAATAGACAAGTTCCATGGCAGTTTTGTCGTTATCCTGCATCGAAGACCTTCTCAGATCTTCAACATTAGAAAATAAAGAATACAAGTGTGCTACGGTCAACCGAATACTGCTGTAAGGTGAACTCATCCTCTTCACTATGTTGTTATTTAATATATCAAAAAATGCAGAATTGATATAATTTGCGTGATACTCTGAGGTAATGAAATAAGTTAAACAGAGATCTATCGCGTTCAAGATATATTTGTTATTGTGATATTTGTTGATAAGATCAACTATTGTTATGCTGGATTTCTCAAAAAACTCGTGAAGCTCACTTGGCTCTGATATATGTATTATCGATTCTAGCATTAATAAAAATATAAAACTAGTTCTATCAATGTTTGCAGCATCTTCTGTATTATCATGTTCCAACATCTTTTGATACATAAATAATAACCCATTTTTCAATACAGTCTTAAATTCTTCGTGCAATGGTTTCAGATGCGGTAAAATTATCAACATTCTTATTGCATCGATCGAAACAATATCAGTAGACAATGTCCTCAATTCCAACAAAAAATAATCGACACTCTCAACTCCGATATTTCGTACATCTAGAATATATTTTCTCCATTTGTTCAAATTTATACCACTAAGACAAGGCGATGCTTTGACAAGAATTATTTTAGCAAAGAGAAGCAATGTCTCACTGTCAACTCCAATAGAGATACTGCGTCGCAATACATGAGGTAAGACTAAAGTTTCAAATGAAGAATAATGCATTAATTTCTCAACAGCAAAATACAATAATTCTGTATTGTTCACTGCCATAATTTTCAACAACAGTTGACTCGAATTTTCCTGCATTAATTTCACATTGGATGCTAAGAGAATAGCAATAGACACATTGATAATCTCTCGCAGGATATTATTATCCTCGTTTAATGTGTCCATTATAAAAACAAATCTTTTTATCAGAGATATAGCATCAGTTAAAAACTTTCCATTCTTATAACTGATAATAATATGTATAAGACGCAGGAATAGAACTAACGCATGCTCTCTATCGGAAGATTCTAATGATTGTTTTGATTTTTCAATAAATATATCCATCACTTTAAATATAACATTCCACATAATATCACATTTTTGGAAATGTACATTTTCTAATATGCATGCTATGATCTCTTTCAATACTTCATAAGTGAGCTTTTGATTAACAGATTGGTCTCGCAAAGCATTAAAATAAATCAATAACATTTGCTCGCCACAGGAGTGAAATTGTCCTGCGATACCAAACACAACCTCAAATAATAACTTTGCACAACCCGGTACTCCATTTGGATTATCTTCCAAAATATGTAGTACTAATTTTAGAAAGGAATCTTTATCTTTGATTTTGCGACCTACAAATGCAAAACTTTCTGCAGCAAATCTGTTTATATAGACCGGTTGCGTGTCAGACAATAACGGCAACAATAGGGTGACCACAGTTCTTATGTTTCTTATCAGATATCGCCACAAAAATTTAAAAAGATATGCCAGAGTGGTAAATGTGTACTCTATTTGTTCCGTGTCTTTCGTTTGTAATAAACGGATTATTTCGGATAAGAATTCCGGGAAATACTCGTAAAAATCTTTCTGAAGGTCTCTCGATACAGCTACTACTAATCTATGAGAAAGAGATCATACAAATATAAAAACAATGAAATATGTAGATGTGTATATCTATGCAGTTTTCTATACTAGTATTCTTCTATACTTACTCTAGAATAGGCTGCAGAAACAAGGGATCCTGTTTCTTCAGATACTCCATGAGCGTGTCAATTACATATTGCTTTTTGTGAATCAATTGAGGCAATGTAATGATGTCTCGCACTTGCTTCTTGAAAGCAATATAACCATCTGTTAGGTTAAGAACATTCCATTTCTGTAGCGTTTGGTGAAAATAAGTTTCCACTTCCTCACAATTATCTTCATATCGATGACCCACACGGTGAAAGACATCAACTTCGATTTCCGTCACTCTTTCAGAGAACGGTTTGAACTGTGCAAAAGAGAAAAACCGGTTTAGTATAAAAAGCAATAATTATTTAGATCAGCTTTGTTTTCTTCAATTTCAATACCCGAAAAGTGTTTGTTTCCTTATGACGGTTTGGTTTGGTCTTCATTTTTATGAGGGAGGAAAATGCTTTCTTCGTTCAGAGATGAGGGGAGAAATGACCATGCTGCGAAAAATCCCGTCCACGAAATTTAAGCCGTTGCATTGCGCCATCTGTCTGAACTACATACTCGCGTGGAGCAATGTTAATAAAGGTGCCTTTACATGGCAGCGTTAAGGGCCACCGCACAAGCTTTTCCGTAATGCATTACGTTAAGCCCGTATCAGACTACGCATTGAAAATTGAAGATTGTAGATTAAAGATTGAAATTTGACTAACCAGAACAAAAGGAACTAAAATTTCTAACGCTGCCATGTAAAGGCACCTTAAAGGCACCTTAACTACGGGTAGGATTTCTGGGCTGCGTTCGGAAACATCATTTGTGTGCACATGAGCGTCGTTTTATCTTTGTTATTTACTAAAAGTTGAACAAAGATAGAACGACACTCGTGGTGACACACAAGTGATGTTTTCGAACACAGCCCTAAACGCATCCTTTTACGCTGTCACGCATGCGCAAAGAAATCCCTCCATTTTTTTTTCTATATAAGATAGATTTGTTCTTTGCAGCGTCAAATATAATCAAATATAATAATATAATTGAATCAGACTGAATATGATACAACAATTGTAGTATCGTAATCACTTGTGTTAGGGAAATTAGTGATCATTAGCCTAGGTGACAGATGATACCAGAGAGAAACCTGAGAGGGGCCACGCCGCCATTTTTCATGTAACGCTTTCTCTAGCCGGTACAGTGGCGCTAACTGGATCCATTTTAGAGCCGGCGGAACTACGTGGCCGGATCCACTTTTCAGTGCCATGGTAAAACGATCGATTGGTGCATGTCCGTGCTAGATCCACAATTAAAGGCTGGTTTATGCAGGCCGTAACTGTTAATTTATGCCGGAACCGTTAAAGTTTAACACTAGGATTACAATGCTTTTGTTCATAATGCCATTATGCATAAATTAACAGTTACGGCCTGCATAAACCAGCCCATAGACATAGTATATCTAGACCGAGTGTTGAGGAGTGGGAAGTGGGAGCCGATCAGTTAGCGCCACTGTACCGGCTAGAGAAAGCGTTACAGGAAAAACGGCGGCGTGGCCCCTCTCAGGTTTCTCTCTGGTGATACAAAAGGAGAATCATAACTCGATTTTTCTAACGGAAAAAGATCGCCTATAGGAAGTACAAGAGTTAGTGAAAATATAATTTAAATGATGGCACGGTTGCTAAATTTTTTGCAGCGATGAAATTTTCATAATTAAAGGATCTTTACCTTTATATGCAATCAAACAACAACTGCAAAAATGTCTGTGTTTTTCCTAAATTCGTAAGTAAAAAATTTCTATCGTTTTTAGGTTAGACGTTATTGCATTTGGTATACCTTAAAATTAGTATTTATGTATGTACAAAAAAAGATTAATATACTTTACAGATTAACAATTCTAATTCTGATTTAATTACATTATATATGTTCCTCTATTTTTACTCATTTGTTCCTGAATGGATAAAGCCAAGTAGAGCAAAATTGTACAAGCCTTATATATTGTTATACATTTTTCAGAAATCAAGATAGTGAAATAGAGGGCGATTCAAATGGAGACTTGCAAATTGCATCGCCGGGCAATTCTGAGGCACAACAAGCTTTGTCTAACTTTTGGCCAAAAGTTATGGAAGAAATAAAAAATATTACAACTGTTAGTAAAATTAATAATTCAATATATTACAGTCCTTTTCAACATTTAAGTAAACAAATGTTTCTAGATGGATCTTAAAACACAATCTTTACCATTGGCAAGGATAAAGAAGATTATGAAATTGGATGGAGATGTAAAGATGATAAGTGCAGAAGCTCCCATGCTTTTTGCTAAAGCAGCAGAGATTTTTATACATGAACTGACTCTCAGAGCATGGGTGCATACAGAAGACAATAAAAGAAGAACTCTCCAAAGGAACGACATTGCAATGGCAGTTACGAAATATGATCAGTTTGATTTTCTCATAGATATAGTACCTAGAGACGAAATAAAACAAAGCAAAGCACAGAATGAGGCCACTGTACGCACGTCTATGAATTCTGATCAGGTCCATTATTATTTTCAATTGGCGCAACAACAAGCTTCAGCGAATCAGGGTGTACAGAGCAGTGGTGGTACTACGCAACCTATACAGATTGTCCAACCTTCTAGTGGACAAATTCAGACTATTAATATTGGCAGTCCGGTAGAACAGGTATATTATTTTTTAACTAATCCATGCAAATTTTGCATATATTAATATATTGATATATAATATTTATAATTTTATTAATTTTAGGAGACCACTAACACAAATACAGCCCAAACAGTTACAGTTCAAAATCCACAGCAGTCATCTGGTCAACAAATTATACAATTGCAGCAAACGCAACAAACACCCACGACCCAAACTGGTGGGATACAAATCGTACAGCAAATTGTCACTCCTAGTGGCGAAATTCAACAAATACCTGTAAATATAAAAGAAAATTTTTTATGAAATATTTATTTACTTCAACTCATGTTATTTTTGCATATTATACATTTTCCATTATTTTTTTTTTTTAGATTCAGTTGACTCCCCAGCAACTGCAGATGATTCGTATGCAAGTACAAGGTGGAAGCAATCAGCCAATTATCATTCAAACAGCTCCCATTCAGACTCAACCACAATTGATACAAGTTGCACAAGGTGCCCAAGCTCCAGTTTTCTTACAAACTTCCAGCGCTGATACCGAATAACATTAATATTTTAGGTATATATTATAAATAATATAATATAATGACAAAAATATGAAAGATCAAAAAATATATATATAATACATTGTTCTATAATTAGAATTACCCGACAATTAATTAATGTTTAGAATATATATATAGGTATGTATATGTATATATAAATAATTAGAATATATGTACACAACACACATGTCTTTTTTCTTTTCGTTTATAAGCAACTAATTTTTCGGATAATTAGAACAATTTTAGAATAGTCATGGAAGATGGAAAATCAATAATAGTATATAATTTTTTATAGAAAATCGGAGTACACAAAACAGATTGATGATACAGCATGAAAAGTGAAAAAACCTTAACAATTTAATTTCAAATGTCTGGCAAATATATTTCGTCAAGATAGACAATTATTCTAGATTAATTGTCGAATAATTACAATTACCAAACATTATTTTGTGTTGCTTATAAACAGAAAAAGATGTATGTGTTGTGTGTATATATTCTAAATACACACACAGACATATATATATATATATA
>NW_021853643.1:161647-170277 GCF_003651465.1 Formica exsecta | reverse complement strand
ATAGCTAGAATATATGTAAAACACACTCTTTTTTCTGTTTATAAGCAACACAAAATAATGTTTGGTAATTGTAATTATTCGACAATTAATCTAGAATAATTGTTTATCTTGATGAAATATGCCAGATATTTGAAATTAAATTGTTAATTGTTAAGGTTTTTTCACTTTTCATGCTGTATCATCAATCTGTTTTGTGTACTCTGATTTTCTTAATATAATTTTATAGAAAATTATATACTATTATTGATTTTCCATCTTCCGTGATTAATCTAATTATCCGAAAAATTCCGCCGATATTTGAGAGGTTCAAGAATTTGTGTTCATATGATTAACGTGCGTCCGAGCGTCCTGTTATAAGACGCTGATCGAAGGGTTGGTCACTCAAGCGAAATGAGGTGAATCGCTGCGATGTAAGGTGAAGAATAAAGATAAGCAGCCAACGCAAGATGTAATCTGATTCGTAAGTCGCGTTTCTTAGCCGCTGGCTGCCCGCTTCGCATGGCTGAGCTTAGGACTGGCTGGTGCAACTTGTATTATGTTTCACGTTGTTGCGGTTGTCTGGCGAGTTTTAAAACTCAGAATCTTTACAATAGCCTCGAAATGTCACGTAATAACGCGTTCACACATATATTCTTATTAATTATTTAATATGCACACATTAAGTTGGATACTATTTATTTTTATCTTAAAAGAGTATATGTTATCTTAAAAAAATAACTGTGCATTTATTAATCAATCGATATCGCGTAATGCGCTTACTATACCTATATATAAATACATATATAAAAATATACATAAATAAAAATTTATGTTGCTGCTATTTGCTAACAATAATCTTTCTTCCTCTTTGTATAATGAAACTCATCAATTTTATATCATTGTATGTTTATAGCATTTTGTTTATAGAAATAAGGACATTGCTTAATTTCAATGCTTACAAGCATTGTGTGTTTCACATTAAACACAAATTTGTATATAAGATTTATTTTATAAAATAATATATAGAACAAATTGTGCAAAATAAGATTATAAAGATATTATTATATGTGTGGTTATCATGTAATGTTTTTAATTACGATTATAAAGTCTTTCGTTTATGTCTCAGCCTGTATATTTTTTGCTTAAGCTAAAATTTATCTAAAGTGGGATAAAATGTAGAAAAGAATCTCGAAATTTTTAAACAATTTTCGACTTTCGAAAATTTAAATATTAAATTTTAATGTAAGCAGATATCTTCTTGCTATATATTTAATTCGATTATTATTTACGAGAAACTAACTCCATCATGAATAAAATAAAAAAAATTAGAGCTGATTAAAAAAGACGATGGCGATCAATATTTGCGGATATATTAAAACTTGATTGATCGGAATACTAATTTCGCTGCAAAATTCTCGAATACGCGATATGTGCTGTAAAGATATGCGAATAAATTTTATCTATGAGTTTTTTTCTTGACTTTAAATCAATATCTTTTTCTAGCAAAAAATTTTTATTAAATATCCCTTTCTTTTATGTCTTAATTTTTCACGTTTTCAGTAGATTGATAATTAAGCGTTACATTAAAAAGTTTATTTTGAAGGAAATTAAATAAACAGATTTGTTCCTAATTTGCATTTATAATGATTAATACGTGAAAAACTGTTTTCAACAATCCCGTTCGCGCGACGGTATTTAAGGGAATTTTTTATCTTATTTTTGAGTAGTCAGCATAATCTCAAGTATATGTGGCATTCCAGTTCCCAACTATATGTTTCCAACATCGTTAGGCGCATATTCTAGGACCGCTAGGACATTAGGTGTCCACAGGCGCGTCCTTTTTATTAGCACGGAACAAAGATGCGCTCTCCATTTAGTGACGTTGCCACTGGCGATCCCGGTTGTCAGGGGAACCACATGCGGCGTCGCGATGCCACGAGGATCTTCGTCTTCGGACATCAAAGATTACGCGGTTGCATATAAATATCGGCAACGGAATTTTCTGCGCCGCTCTAAAAAAGATTGGATCTGCGTACGAATAAGCACAAAGATGAGATCTTTGCGCGTTTAATTAGGGCTTAAAATTACACGACGGCGCTGCCGATTCTCGATTTTGATTCCCTGCCTCCTGATAGATCCTTTCCACCCTGTGATCTACGCCACTGTCGGAATACTCGGATTTCACGACATGTTTACAAAGATCCTAGAGATAAGTTGAGAATGGCCGCCGCAGCCCCATACCTCCTCCTCCTCCTCCATGGGTGTAAGGTGACAGCTGCCTGCGCCTGCGTTGCATGCACACACAGGGTGTCCTTGCCGAAAATCATTCGTTCATCATCGCGGAATCTGAAGATGATCTCGCAGCGAGAATGCAGCTCAATTATTTATACACCCTGATGAAAACTATAGTAATATTAGTATAAAATTATAAATAGTAAATTAGACATCTTGAAAAGAGAATTCTTCGTTTATTTTTTATATCTAGAAAATTTCACGAAATATCATAATATTGTATGTACAATTTCTTTAAACCGTATTTGGTATATAAGATGCGAACAAAAAATAATCGACTTTGAAAAAAGCATTGATTTTGAACAGTTTTTTTTTTAACAGCCTTGCTATAGGGTCAATTTTATCACGTGTCCTTTTTTTCTTTTTCCCGGCCGGTCATATATGTATAACGAGTATGACTTTCTCTTTAGCAGCGAAACACCCTGTATAACGGAGGGAGAACGCACGTTGATACATACCTATCTACCTACTCACACACACACACACACACACACACACACACACACACACAGACAGATATTTCCTCGTTGCATATATATATATTCATCTCCAAATACATACTCACGCGCAAAACGGGGAGAGAGTTATCTCTCGCGCTTACTTAGCTCTGCCCCGAAACTCACGCAGGATCTCTACCACACGTGTATGCGTCCACTTTTGCAGGACCGTACTTTATAAGCACACGCCGCGTGTTCCTCTTGCGTGTTAATACGATATTATTTTTCAAAAAAGATCGCGTTGCAAACCTGCTACGATCCTAAGTGGAATCCCCGATGGAACTTGATTACTGGCTCTAATCAATATGTTTAACATGAATATGTGGTAGCTCATTTATCTTTTTCGGATCCTCATTGACGTTGAGTGTACTGATATATGTATATATCCATTAACTCTGCAATCCTCTATCTAAAGGTGAACTTGACATGATTCATGACAATCCTCCACGTGGGTCTACAACAAACACTCGAAACAATGAATGATTATGATCGATAAACCGCATTCTAGGAATTTCCATAAAATTCTCTCCAGATAACAAATGTTGATATAATACGTAATACTGACAATATTAACACGAAGGCAAAATGCCTGACTTATTAAAATCACTAAATTAATTTAGATCACATAAAATATTAATTCTCATTTTCATATCGTCCAATATTTCGATCTTTTGGACCGCCTAGTTAATTTTTCATATTACCGCTAAACTCTTTTTCTTTCTCAGAAGAATGTAAATAGTAAAAATAAAGTGAAATTAAAAAAAGAAAATATATATTTTTCAACAAGAAATTGTTCGTTAAAATATGTAAAAAGAATAAAAAGGTAAAATATATAGAGGTTGAATAGTGATCTCGAAGATCGATATTATATTCTAAGGGTTAAGATAATAATGTTCCTGGCGTTATAACAATAAAACGCATACCTCAGGGCCCACCTCGCAGATCCCACGACGACACCGTATACGTCTCTATGTCCCTGCATTTTTCCTGGAGCGCACAATGAAGTATATACATACACCTGGGTGGTCGTCACATACATACTCCTACTATGTACATTATATATCTTAAAGATAAAGACCATTATATATATATATATATATATATATACATATTCTCTTTTTTTCGCAGTTTGCAAAAAAAAAAAATCCTTATTAAACATATCACCAAAAGCATTATTCCGCCATTTCTCCACTGACCGTGCGGTTACGACCAACCCACTGCAGGATGATGTCGACGCCATGTCTATCTTTCCGTGGCGTGTCTTCCTTTATTACCCGCTGTCTCTACGTTGAGTGACTCCTGAGAAACGCGATAATGTCCGTCGCACGTTAGAATCGATATTTCTTTCACGAAGCTGGTGTATCGCACTTATCTCGAGGAGCAGCAGCGATGCGAGAGTCGCGAGCTCCCTCGGGAGGAAGATTGAAAATTTGATTCGTACGTGGAAAGCGTTGAATTCCAGAGATGATAGAATGAAGAGACTATTTTTCATGAGAATTCCGTATTTAACCAGCGTGCATTTAATCCCATCTCTATTCCTAAATCGAGAAAACCAATTACAAACATATTCTTATATGAGAAAACATGTTGTATAAATAGTATCGAATGATCGGGGAAAAATATTTTGTTAATTTTCTGCATTAAAATTTCGGCAATTTATCTTTTATATAGTGTCCTAAAATCACTGGATTCTTGAGGCCGATTTTTCTTTAGCAAAAATGTCGACATGCATCAATAATTTATAATAAGTTATAAACGATTGAAAAAAAGGACTTTTTGTAAAACTTGTGGAGTTAATATACTAACAAAATTATATTTTTTAGTTAATAGAATTTAATAAAACCTCCCACGAAATCTTCATTATATAATGAAAACATATTAGCTAGAGAATCTGCTGTGAAAGAATATTTAAATCCTCATGTGACATTCTATATAGACAAATATTATATATTACAAGTAAAAATCAAACACACAACTTTTTTAAGATAGTTCAATAAAATGATCTATTATATCTCTGAACGATAATTTTACTTACGCAATATTGCATTTGTATCCATTCGAAGCAAATAGACAGTATTGTGGTAAGGCCGATCGATCGGCCGATTTCAATAAAGAGATAAATCAATGATGGCCAGTCTCCCAGAAATGTGAAGAGATCCCTGTGTTTGATGTACTGTGAAAATACAAAAACAGGAGGGTTGGATTAGCCGTACTTATCCGACCCTTGCATGCTTACTCACTGTTATATAAAAGCATTATTCTCCTTTATCATTCAATCACAAAGCCCTGATCAAGATGTCGATAGCCATATACCTCCTGAGAACATATTCAGCGCTACTCCATATGCCTAGATTTAGTTAGGATGATTTTCCTGAAAAGTATATCGGGGAAGTCTTACGAGATATGTCTGTACATTCTATATAACAATCAAATATTGTCGATCGTGGATATAAAAAAAGCTTAGAAACAATTGCGAATGAGAGCGGAGCGGAGCTTAAAACGGGAAAGTTTCTTGAGATGCTTTTATGGTAACGTTAGTAAGAGACTTTTAACGAAATTTGAGAGTCCATCAAGCTGGTGGAAAACGTACAATGGATGTTGGTATAAGATGTAGAAAATTATATTGCCGTCCATGTTATTCCTCATCTTCGTCATATCGTTCTTGAAAAATGCAGACTCACCCTCGCCGTTACAGTTACATTAGCCGTAAAAAGGTTTCAAGTCTAAAACATTAATGAAATAAAGATTATCT
The DNA here is from genome assembly GCF_003651465.1 of Formica exsecta. Taxonomy (NCBI): domain Eukaryota; kingdom Metazoa; phylum Arthropoda; class Insecta; order Hymenoptera; family Formicidae; genus Formica; species Formica exsecta. The sequence goes on along the minus strand of NW_021853643.1, from coordinate 164,757 downwards.
CAAAAAATACTGAACAACTTTTTCAAAACAAATAGATTAAGAACAAAATTAATAAGGATATATTCTGCAAAGCTACGAATTTCTAATTAAAATGTCAACTTCAAAAATTCTAGTTCTTCTTCCAATTTTTCTCATTCATAACTTTTATATGGATCTTTAATATAAATTTAATAAAAGAATGTTAAGGCGTATTACGGAAAATTTCTTTACATTTTACAAGCGACATAAACATGAAATAAGAAAATAAAAAGTAAAAAAATAAGCACCAAAATATTTTAAAAGCAATCCGTAATTAATGATTGGTATAAGTTCCTGTCAATTTATCTTAATCTACTTTCCGCGTGACAAACATGAATTTTTTTTTAAATTTTATGGGTTGCAAATGAGGCTATATTTTAATATCTTGCAAGCAGGCCGCTGCTCGCCCTCCGTTATTTCATTCACAACGCGGGCCTTAATTTGTTTTGTCATACAGTGACAGAAGAAGCGGACACACATCTCGCGGCGCTTTTATCGCGCCGTAATCGATAAAGCGAGAAAAAAACGACGCGGGAACATTCTCGCCTCTTCTAGGAACCCACTGTATGACGTGTTGCCTCGGTGGCGTGGACCTCCCGTCAAGAATTCTTTATCTTCCCCACGCTTTCCCCTCGAGAAAAAGAAAAGAAGACCGAAAGAGATTGTGTCACGATTCGCGAATAAAAAAAAAAAAAAGAGATCGATGAATTTTAATTAATAAATTTTATTTTCGGCAATCTCTATTTGCCAGTGTCGGAATCATTTTTCCAATTTATAATAAATATTATATTGCTGTTTATTACTCGATAATAATTTAAATCGGACAACTGATTGACAGCAGTCTTAAACACACATTTAATACAAAAAATAAAAAATATAAGATAAAATAAAAGAAGTATGTAGGATAGTATTTTACATGTAAAACTATAGTACATTCGGCGTAGAAATTCGAATGACACTTCTCTTTCTTCCTTTTATCCTACATGCTAATTCGTAAAGTCCTAAAACACATATTCTACGGCTCTTATCTAAGATCACCCACATATAGATCCTTTTAATCGTTATTCTTTCTGGAAAACCTGCCCCGCACCAGAGAGGAGCGTCATTGCCGAGCGATTCGTACAAATAAACAGTGACAGAAGATGACAGTTATGTAGAGGGAATATAGGGAGTAGCACTATCTTTCTCCCCTGTTAGAGTCAGGACTTCTTTTTCACTCTTTCTTTTCTCATCTTTGTCTCCATCTTCTTCGTCTTTTTCTCCTTTCTTATCTCTTGCGCCATCACCTATCATGAGTGCGGATCTCCTCTCACTCTAATTAATGAGTGGTCTGTGTATGCCGAATAGTAAAAGCAAAATGAGAAATAGAGAAAGAGAGATAGAGAAAGAAATAGGAACGGTTGAGTAAGAAACGGACGATTTTTAATGCGAAACAAAAAAGATAGATATATTATCTAATAATCGTTGCACACAAATATGTGTAGAACATAAAATATAAAAAGTAAAGAGAAAAGAGAGAAGAGAAGAGAGAAGCGATGATGAAAAGAGAGAATAACGAATAAGGGAAAGAAAGAGAGAGAGATCAAGGAAGAAAAACAATACATATTATCCTGAATGAGATTTCCTCATGATGCACATGGTGAGCACTTGCAGCCATTTAAAGAATAGAAAGACAAACAGAGAAAAAGAAAGAAGAAAAACAGAAAGAGAAAGAAAAGAATAGAAAAGTGGAAGTTAAAGGACGAATGGAATATCGCGAGAGCGCGAAACAAAGAAAGACAAAAGAAGAAGAGACGAGAGCGAGAGAGAGAGAGAGAGAGAGAGAGAGAGAAAAGAGGGGAAGGGAAGGGAAGGTGCGACGGAGAAGAGCCGAACGAACAGGCGACCACGTGATCACCGGGCGGGGGTGGCAGACGACATTTCGCATGCTCAGAACTCCACAGGCCGCGACATATCGCACACACACGGCAGTGCCCGCGACGTATACACACACCTCTACGTACTCTACGCGCCGGTGAAACAATGGTAGCGAGTGCGTCGTGAAAGATCCGCCGAACGGGATCCGCGAGAAAACATACCGAAGGAAATATCATAAGCGCGAAAAGTTCCTTTCGATCTTTACGATCGTAGCAAGTGGTGGATTCTTTCGGTGTGTGGCGGGGTGCAGCCCTTGGCCGCGAACGGGCGTAACAGTGATCCTGTGGCAGGAGAGATCTGCCGTTTCGGCACACAACATCCGCCCGTAGTCTCCACAAACTTAAACGTAAACGTCGACTGATCGACGCAGATATTATCGTGATTTGACGACGGTGTTTCCTCTGTGTTTTATGCGTGCGTCTGCGTGCGTGTGCGCGCATATATGCCGGGCGGTGCGCGAAACGTAACGCACAGACAGGGTGGACCGTAGACAAGCGACGACACGATGTTCCCATGGTCGCGAAAAGTGCGAGAAAAGTGATTTGGCGACGTTATAAATGCGCATATCTCGATACGACGCATTTACGAGCACCTAGTCACATACGCACACGCGTTACGTATTCCAGGATAATGATGCTGTTTTCGGGAGGGAATCGTCGAAGGCTTCCTTGAACGTGCATTATCCTATCTCGAATCTGGAACGACGAGACGCAAGGTTCGCTCAATTTTCCTCAATTAGATTTATCACGAAGAAATAATTTTGCTTTCTCTCTTTTTTTCCTTATGCTCCTTGCGAAAGTTTTGACGAGAGTTGAATCAGGATTTCTTGTTATGCTGTGTGTGAATCATTTGCGAGTTTACTAATAAAAAATAATTTTTTATGAGAAGAAAGTAAAAATATAGGATAGATCGTTTTTTTCAAACATAATAGTTTCACTTACATATTTTCGGCTAGACCTTAGTTTCAGTTTCTTAATCGTCAATTATTAACTTTAAGTTTCTGGAAGACTCAAATATCCATTCCTGCATGAGAGAGCAGTTGGCTTGTTTAGATAAATTCTCAACGATAGCATCGTTGATATGAAAATTTACAGAATTGTAAATCTCATGTAACTAAAAAATATAAAAACATTATCTTTCGTATTAATAAATTCTAAATTATAATTTCAGAATTA
>NW_021853643.1:157902-161342 GCF_003651465.1 Formica exsecta | reverse complement strand
TATATATATATAAATTTATAGTTTCGAAAAACTCAACATAGTGTATATATATTCTATTACATAAATTTTATTAATATTTCACTAACTTGATTTGTTTATTAAAACTCTTCAAAAATTATGCTTCTTCTCGGTCTTCTCGATATTTCATAACATAACAACGTGGTGAGAAATAAATACTGATAATGAGGATCGAGTTTGTCTTAGCGCGTGATAAAATATTGCAAGTATAACGTTTTTCCTGTATTAGAGGCGAGAGAACCGCCGTTCGCACACAGGCGTAAAACGTCATTATCAATTGAGCATGCGTAACTTATGCATCTCATTCGGCTCGTTAGGACAATAATGTATTTTAATTGGCCGTTGCGTAGTATATCAGACAATACATTCTCTCCAAAAAGCCTGGTTAACGACGGTTTCTCTTAAAAATACGTTTCTTCCCTCTAACGTAATAAATTGTCATTCCAATATTAATTCTTGTATGCATTATTTACTAACGAAAGAGTGCGAAAACTGAAATCGAAAGAAACGAGTTAGAAAGATTCAATTCAGATATTAAAATAGCTTAAGATTTTTTCGAAGATTATCTAGAAGAAAATGAAATCTAATTAAAAGTACAATACACGAAAACATGAGTAAACTATGTTAATTTCTTTTAAAAAATTATTTCATGGTAAAATATATCAACTAAAGAATTATTTAACAGTTGGGACTTAAAGTTTTATGAAAAAATTAGTGTTAGTAAATTAAAAATTAGCATCAGAATATTATAATAATTTGAACAATGACACGAGTCTATTGTCCAATGAAAACTCGGTTGTGGGAAAAGCAATATTTTTTTTAAATTACAGCAATGTCTTGTAAAAAGATCTCGAGCTATTAGAGCGTTTAATGGTTAACATATTTTATTTGGGTAATAATGAACTCAAGCTATTATGAATGGGAGCCCGGCCGGAAAAACAATATTTTTGAGACGTACCCTCCGAAAGATTTTCGTTTCTTACTTCTGACACGCGGCTAGGTAGACTTGAGACAAAAAGCTTTTGTCTCGACGAACTGTAGCCATCCTTAGCGCTTTGCTTTACCTTTTCTTTTCCTTTTCTTTCTTACGGTCGACGACGTAAGCCGATCCGAGACTGAAGAGTCCTGCGGGCGAGAAAGAGAGAGAAAGAGCGAACCGGCATTCTTTTCGTTTCGTTGCATTTCATTTCCCTGACGGTTGACGGACAGACAGCCAGCCAGACAGCAAGCTAAGCAACTCGCCCGCGATAAACACTTCGGTACAAGCCTTTTGTTTAGATAAGCAGAGTGCCTTTCATCTCGCTTTGCTGTACATTATATGCGCGCGAGATGAGCAATGACGATATACAGGGTGGCGACAAATTCGTATCGTGGCGTAATAGTGATATATCTCTTGATTAATATGCGGACAATCTCATGTAGAAAATATCGACCTGAAAAATTGTGATTTAGAATGAATATTCAAACCTAATAACAGATGAAAAAAAATCTTGTTTTCTTTAACATTGTTACATGCGTTATTCAATAATATAAACTGTCATCCTGATTTAAAAAAAAATATAAGTAAATTGCGTATTAAATAATTTTTGTTTCTTTTTGCAAATTTAATAGTATTTCAAATGATTGCACTTTAACGCGATTACGCAAGTGAGAGGAGATATTCGCGAGATTGCAGAAGTTCGTGCATTGTGTATGTGTACCTGAAAATCTAGAAAAATTATTCATTATAATGATAGAATTAAAATTTGTTGCTTGAGATAAAATTAAAAATTTTGGAAATGAAATAGCAACCAAAAAAAAACAACAATCGACTAAGTCAATATATCTGCATTCTGCTTCTCGTCCAGAATGTTAAACTTATATGTAAACTATTATTTAGAAGAAATTTCTTATCGAGATTCTTATTCAATTTTAAATATCGAAAAAATTATGACAAAATATATGAGATGCACTTTTATATTCTCATTTAAAAAAAACTCCTTAAATTACATCTGCGTGGTTACACCTTGGCATGAAGAAGCTCTCGTGTAGAAGGTACTTTCCATGGCGTGAGATATATACATATATGTATATATATGCACATACACACGCACAACAGGGCGGAGTGCAGATAGATAGTGACTTGGCAACATAAAGAATACATAATGTAAAACGTTGTGAGAGGTTCCATTGGTTGCTTTCGGTGCCTCGTGGTGTACGCCTACCCGACCAGTCACTCCTCTTCGACACGCAATTGGCAGACAATAACGAAGTTCACACGCGAGCGAACCCTTGCGACCTCGCAGGTGCAATCTTCATTCACCTGTAGAATCATTACTTTAAAGTGCAATCGTTTGATGTACCATTAAATTAAAAATTACAGAAAGTATTATATTATACATTATTATTTAATATAATAATATACTGGATCCGTTTTAAAGCCGGTGGAACTATATGGCCAGATCCACTTTGTGCCACGTGTCAGATGCTTGGACAGCGATAATAAATTATTATCGAAGTATTTTTATATGTATATGCGCATGTAAAATAAAAATATATATATATATATATATATATATATATATATATATTATTACACATAGGATTTTGTTTGTCTTTAAGATTCTTTTTATATTTATGGATTATTTTGATTGATGACTTCAAATTCGATCTTCCCGCAATAAAGATATATTGAGACATCAAGATATTGAAATTTTCAAATTAGAAACATGATTTAACTTATTGCTCCATTAACTCGTAAATTATCTATTCATTCTTTTTTCATGTGTTGCTCATCCTTTTATTCTTTTCTCAGGCGTAAAAGTGAAAAGGTGATTTATGTCATACAGATAGAGTGATATGTTAACCGAGGACAATGATCCGACAAAACCAGCAGGGGTTTTAGACAATGCTGGCAACGTGTCTTCCTCGACAGAAGCCTCGGTACAGCATCCTCGCGCTGCAAATAATGGTAAATAGGAAATCTCTAACTGCATTGGTGTAAAGTAAACGTGCATCGATTAAATGACCGTATACATTCAGCAGATAAATCCGAGATAGATTAAATATTATCGAACACCGTTATCTTTATACAAGCAGAAGGGGAGAATATGCTTTATCTAGAAATAAACATTTAGTTAAACTTAGTAACCGCTCGAATAATGATCGTTCATTTATTGGTGTACTTATACTTCGTCATTTTTTTCATGACGTTTACTATAAACCTTTATTTCTCAAAAACAATTTCAATACAAAAAATTCGGGAATTGGACTGGCAATTATTCACCGTTAAGCGCGCAGATATTTTAGAAAACAATATTTATAAGTGACATATTCTTACCTGTTCATTTCCATATAAGAGACCGAAGTTAAAAACGAGGTGCAGGACTGTCCCGAAAACGATAGCGTTCCCAGCGGTGAACTTTACATCGATGAGAATGCCG
>NW_021853643.1:131813-157121 GCF_003651465.1 Formica exsecta | reverse complement strand
GTACATCGATGAGAATGCCGAGGAGAAGGAGCAGGAGTATCCGGATTCGATGGAAAAGGCGGATTATGGATCCCTATATGATGCCAATCAATATTACAACAGGTATTTAATTCGTGCGATAAATCTGTAGTCTGCCAATAAAATAATGATTTTATTTAAAAAAATGATTGCGATAAAACAGATAATATTTTACTTGCCGGAGGAATGTATTTTGAGCATTAGATAAAACATAAGTACTTTTCAAAATAAAATTAGTATCATTATTCAATCATTGGACTGCAATTACAATTTATGTAATTAATTTGATTTGTGCACAGACAACTTTTCATCGGCGCAAAAATTTATTTTTCTATTTGCCCCTTTTTCATCTCTAGTCTATACAATCCGCCGCCTTACGGATCGACGACAGTTTCGAAAAATGCGAGCTTGCAGAGCACGTACCTAAACTCTTACACATCGTCGAGCTCGATGACGCAGTACACACCTTATGCCGGTTACAACAGCGGGACGACAACATTCCCGAACGTCGCGCAAAATATATCATCGGCTACTCAGGTGACATTTTATTTCCATAATTTCCTCTGATGTGACATTCTCTCTTTCATAAATTAGATATTCTCTCTTTCAGAAATTAGACTATAGCGCTTACAGCAGTAGTTTGTACGGAAACGACAGGGTACCGCTTCAGTATTCCGGATATTATCCTGTACCCGGTTACCACGCACCGCCGGCCTCTTTCAACATCGGCAACATCAACTTTGCTGGTAAGTTCTTTTATTAAATCACGCGCTTTCTCTTACTTCCTCTTTCTCTCTATCTCTCGTAAATGAAATTTCCTGCAAGGAATAAATAAAATACGATGTTTGCATAAATTGTTGTTAAAAAATGATATGAGTATGTGTGTGTGTACGTATGGTATAAACCAGTAAAAATAAAATTTTCATATATAAGTCGCTTATTCGAGGGATAAGTTCACACTTTTAAATGATTCATATTAACGTGCCATATTAGCTTCGTAATATTTCGAATCTGTATATTTCCGTCGCTTTGAAAATAAACAACACAACCGCGCACATTTAATTTTTCCTTATGTCGAATAATTGCAATTAACTATAATCATTTCGCAAGAAGATTCAACAAAGTCCGCGCTCACGGTGGACCCGACGACGCACGATGCAAGCGATTTAACCGCACGGGAAACGGCAAATATCGAAGGTAACATCACCGATTCGTATCTCTTGTTTTGTTTTAATACGTATTTTGTATAGTTTTCTAAATATTTTAGTCACGGATCTAGCCATTTCAACTGGACCTGAATTTTTGTATTGTCTTTGTGTTTCTGAAATACACAATGAAAGGAACATTTATTTTATATTCATTTATTTATACACTATATCTATTTATACACGCAGTTATCATTCTGATAACACAGCTGATCTAGTAGGATTATATTGATTGATGGATGGATACATGTATACATTAATCAAATTAATGTGCATACTATTGCATTTTTCTTATCTAAAAAGAGACAATAGAAAAAAGACACAATGGATATTTGCAACAATTCTAACTAAAAAAAAAAACATTGTTACAATATTTTTGAAAGAATATTGTGTGTGAGATAACATTCGCTTCTATATTTAGAGAAAGAAAATAGTAGAATAATATATTTACTTTGTTCTCATATAATGAGATTAAAGAATATGAATATCTCGATGAGCAAATGACATTTTCACAAATGTTCTTGCTTTTGCAGTGGCGACGACGAAGCCGTGTAGGCGCGGAAGGAGACAGAGCGGAAGCGGAAACAGTATCGGTTCCGCGGACACGACGGAAGCCGGCCCCGAGCGTATATTCATTTGGGACCTGGACGAAACCATAGTTGTGTTTCACTCTCTGCTGACCGGGCAATTCGCCTCGAAGCACCGTAAGGATCCGCTCCTCCTATCCCAAGCGGCATACAGAATGGAGGAGATGATATTCAATTTGGCAGATACGCACTTTTTCTTCAATGATGTCGAGGTGATAAAATCTTTCTGTCACACATAATTAATCTAATAACTATAATTATGTATAATATTTTGTACACACATATACATGTATAATATATATATAATATGTTGGAAATAAAAAATACCTGAGCAACTCTTCTAGACATATAAGAAAATATATACAAAATGTGTATATGATTTTCCTGTATGAATATTTAATTAATACATTACGAGTATTTAATCTAATAACTATAATTATGTATAATATTTTGTATGCTATTTCTTAGGATTTCTCGACAAGATATACAGAATGTGTTACTTATCTTTGCTATTCATAAATGATAGTCTTAGTACCTGGTTTGCGAATATGGCCTGTGTTGTAATTTTATAAAAGCTCTCCAGCATCTACATTTTTTTCTCCGTAGGATTGCGATCAAGTGCACATAGATGACGTATCGTCGGACGATAACGGGCAGGATTTGTCCTCCTATAACTTCGCGACTGACGGCTTCCAGTGCGCGACCGCGAACAATGGGATATGCCTGGCATCCGGCGTACGAGGCGGCGTCGACTGGATGAGGAAGCTTGCATTTCGCTATCGCATAATTAAAGAGATCTATTCCAAATATCGCAACAACGTGGGCGGTTTATTAGGCACGGCCAAGCGCGAACAGTGGCTGCAGTTGCGTTCCGAGATCGAGGTTCTGACCGATAAATGGTTGACGTCGGCCGTCGAGTGTCTCAACATCATCAATAAGAGAGATCACTGCATCAACATCCTGGTAACGACCACGCAGCTGGTGCCCGCGCTTTCCAAAGTCTTGCTATTCGGCATTGGCGGGATATTCCCCGTTGAAAATATATATTCGGCCTCTAAAATCGGTAATTACATATATCAAACAAAGAAATAATTAAATAATTAATCACTATACATATACATATATATTTCGCTCTTTTCACAAACAAACTAGAAATTTGACAATTCTTTTTTTTTCATTGTTACTTTTGGAGAATGATAGCAAAGTTATTTTTTACCGTTTTAGGAAAGGAGAGCTGTTTCGGTAGAGTGGTCGCCCGATTTGGACGTAGATGTACGTACGTGGTGATAGGTGACGATTCAGACGAGGAGACGGCAGCGCGAGCGCATAACTTTCCCTTCTGGAGAATAAATAGCCATTCGGATACTCAAGCCCTGTACAATGCCTTAAAAATGGGGTTCCTTTAATCAAAATAAAAATACATATATATGAAGAGAGAATACACAAGATCAGGAAGCGGGGTTTCGGTTATACGGAAGATTACATTGCGTCTAAGCAAGAAAAACCAGCGATGAAATCATGTTTAACTGTATTTCTTCTTCTCCCTCTTTCTTTAAAACAGTTTTTATCATTTCTATAACTTATCGTGTGTAATATATACGTAAAAGGAAGCTAAACGCCTCCATGTCATGGCTATATTCGCCGATATCGAAATATTTCACAAGCTCGATAGGACGTCGACACGTTCGCAAGTGATATAGAATGAAAGTAAGATTTTTAGTGATAACGAGCAAAAAAATTCAGAAAAAAGTTCGAATACATAAAAACTTATGTACAAGATTCTTGCAGACTTTTGGCTTTAGCGTCGGCTCTGTAGTCGCACATGTACTGTATAAACTAAAACGAAATCTGCGAAAAGTATACATATACCCTTCTTTTATGTACTTAATTACATTACATCTGAATCCTTTTATTTTTGCAATGACGACGAAATCAAACAATTTTTACTAATGTACGATAATAGATTTTATCAGAAACCAATGAGTTTTCATTACGACTTGTTCACTACCGATATTATTTTTCATGTGAATTAATAGTTTAGTTATTGTTTGCTTAATAATTGTTACGATACTTTTACGCGTAAGACTTTTACAAAGAGTTAATTTAACGGTTCGATACATTTCCACTTTTATCTTCATGTACACATAGTAACAAATGTATTCGTATTCGTATCACGTTCATAATTTTTACATTCCTTTAGTCTGTATGTATGCAGATATAACTATAAGCAACATTATTTATGTATATTTTGAAAGTATCCATATCAATTAAACATTACTACATGCTCTTTACTGGATATAAATGCACACATGCTCTAGGAAAAGTTATTTATATATTTGTAAAAATATTATATAGTTATTATCGCGTATTTTGAACTTGTACAAGGCTATTTGACAAACAGAAAAATGCATTAATTAATATAATAAAAGAAGAAACGAATTAGTATAGTTACTAATTACGGTTGATATCGTTATGTGTAAAAACAGTTTATAAAAATTTCTGAATATATATCGTATTATTCGTTAACAAAGCTATTAATAAAAATATAATTAAAAATATGAAATAGCGTTTATGTTCCAAAAAATGCAAAATTAAGGTTTATTAAAAAATTACTTATTTATAAATTTAAAAATTATATCTCACAAGTCTATATTTTTTTAAATTATATGATATTAATTTAATATCAGCTTTCTATTTTGGAGATAAATATAGGATTCTCTATTTGAAATATATATATACTTGTTTCAAAAATGCTTTTTATTAGGAAAAACATTTTATTTCCCCTATATTATTATATATAATTTCCATATCTTCCCCTAGTATATCTAATAAACGGAATCTTCAACAATTTATTACAGCTTATATTCATTATGAAACATGTAGCTAAACTAAATATATTTTATGTAGCCTCTCGTAATTTTTCTCTTATACTTATATAAGCTTTTGTTAACTAAGATCTTAGAGAGTGCTCTGTATAATGTTTTAGTTTTTAGAAATAGAGATATAGATACGGTTGTTCCTATAAAGAAATAGAGATATTTTTACATAGTAACATATGTAGGAGCAAGAAGAACTCCACAATCATCATCTTTCTGAGCCATTAGAATATATCCATCATTGCCCCAGTAATTCGACCAGGAGTTCTTTATCAGCCAATAGCCCTGTCCGTTCATAGTGCCGTATCCAACGGCCAAAACAGCATGATCTAATGTATCCTCTGTATTGCCTTTTGAGAACCCAAGAAAATAATAATTGAGTAAAACAAGTTGTTAAAAATTTTAGAAATTGTAATAAAAGTGTTTAAATCTCATACCACAAGTTTGATCGTAGTACACTCCGTGAGAGTAGAAAGAGAATGTCTTATGAGAAGCATCAATAGCGATAGAAATGGGACCGTGCTTAGCAATGGCAATCTTCAAAGCATCTACACTGCGTGGAGTAACATTGACGAATCCCGTGATCTTAGCCGTCAGCGTTACATTATTTATATGACAGTATCCATCCTAAAAAGAAGGATCATCTTCACATCTTTTGTTTTGTATATTCTACAAGTGATATGAATCAAATAAGTTTCAGAGTTTCCAATAAATGTAATTGAATAATTTACTTGTCCCAAATAACCACCATAATCGTCTTCAGTAGGTAAGCCACCATGCTTCATGATCCATTCATATGAACGGAAATCTTCTCCACCGTCGCATCCATTATTACCAAAACCCCACGAACAATCGATAAGAGCCTGTAATAATCATATTTCAGTATTATTGCCTGTATAATATGTAAACATTAAAAGTTTATTAAATAATATAAGAACTATAATAATCGCGCACACAACAATATAATAAAAATTTGTAAATTCTGATACTGATTATCATTGCTTACCTGTTGGGACAGACTCACTAACTTATTATGTTTCAAAAAATATGCACCTTCTATTGTTCCAGTGGTACCAAAACTCCAACAAGAACCACAAACCGATTGATCTGTTTAAGTAAAATACAATAGACATGTACAATATTATAGTGCATATAATATCAAAGTGCAATATTGTCCATAAATTACAAACCTTTGACTGGTGTCACAGCACCGTACAACCGCCAATCTATACTGTCAGGAACATCTGCAAGTTCCTTCTTGATATCATGCGGGAATGGTGCTCCACCATTGTAACCCGGAGTATATTGTTTGCCTCGTAAAGCTTTTAATTCGAGATCACTGTGATCTGTCAAATGATTTACCTTTAACTGATAGCCCAAATTGGCGCGGTTTATAGAATGGATAAATCTGAAAATTTGTGCATAAAATAACAACAATCCTTACAATATATATGTGTATTCTCTCTGACAAAACTGTACCTTATATTTTGTCTAAATAAGTCTTTGCGGTACATGTGATCCAAGCCATTCTTGTAATCTTTCTGATGGGTCTTTTTGAATGTATCAAATGCTTCATCCAAATGATTCTCATAATTATGAATGAATTCACGCATTGGATTAAAAGTGTATATGTGTTTTTCACCTGGACCTGGGAAGCCAATGCATGTTTCATCTGCAAATAATAAAAGTCTCTTGTAACCAAATTTGATCTAAAAATAATATTATTCTAACATTAAAAAAAAATCCTTCATATCTAGGCAAATTATTTTAAAAATCAGGTATTTTACGTACTTTCTGTAATTTTAAAGACATCAGCAGAAGGTTTATCAAAGGAATACCAATCATACTCCAAGTAATAATGATCATAATGCGAGCCTAAGAGACTATTAAATCCTCTCATTTCATATCTTACAGGAATGGGCTCCTTAACTTCCGGTAGATATTGTGATTTCTGCAAAGACAATTCTTCCCTTTATACAGAGATATTATCCTATTGTACATACAAATAATTCAATTCCTACCTTATAACGTATCCAGAGTGTATATTTATTCGTCTTCTCTTCAATTTGTTGTACAAGTCGCCATTTCTCACATAACAATCCATTGATCATCTCTTCGCCAATGCACTATATATCAATTCCATTTTATTAAATTCTACTATCATTATATTAATTATATAAAAAGCATGTTAAATACATACTTTTTGTACATATTTCTAAAATTGTTTATTGTATTTACAAGTATTTTTTTTTACCTCCATTTCCGAGGGATCTGGAATAATAGATTGTGGTTGTATCTTCATATCAATAGTGCCATTTACTTGAAGACATGTATCTTCATTAGTAACAGTTTCGGTGGTAATAGGTGCTATTTTTATGCTGGCTCCATATTGCCCTTTACTCGTCAGTTGAAAAGTCTTAACCATTCCTATTGAATAAAGAACAATAGATTTATGTACACTGCTCATACATTATATATGCTATATATAACATAGTCTGTATTTAAATTAAAAATAGATAAAAACTAAATAAAAATATGCTACTGTCTTAAAAAATACCTCCATAGTAATCAATCCGACTAGATCCGCTGTTGCCATCATACCATGCGTAGAAAGGCTCCCGAATCTCTGCATATGGTATATACAAAGTTCCTTTTACCGTATATGTTCTGCTAAATGTTGGTGCTGTTAAAATTTTCTCGGAAAATGCTGCTGCATAACATATCCCTATATAAAATTAAAAAATATATTAAAGATAATATTGTCTTTGTGTTTCTGAAATACACAATGAAAGGAACATTTATTTTATATTCATTTATTTATACACTATATCTATTTATACACGCAGTTATCATTCTGATAACACAGCTGATCTAGTAGGATTATATTGATTGATGGATGGATACATGTATACATTAATCAAATTAATGTGCATACTATTGCATTTTTCTTATCTAAAAAGAGACAATAGAAAAAAGACACAATGGATATTTGCAACAATATATTATGATATTATGATATTATCAAACTAACAAATAATATTTATCATGAAAGAAAAAAAGACAGTAACCTGATTGATAGATGGATACATATGTATACATTAATCAAATTTATACTATTGCATTTTTCTTATCCAAAAAGAGACAATAGAAAAAAGACAATGGATATTTGCAACAATGGATATTATAAAAATAACAAACAATATTTACCATGAAAGGAAAAAAAATAGTAATCTAATTGATTGATGGATGGATACATGTATACATTAATCAAAATTAATGTGCATACTATTGCATTTTTCTTATCTAAAAAGAGATAATAGAAAAAGACACGAAATGGGTATTTGCAACAATGGATATTATTCAAATAATAAATAATATTTATCATGAAAGGATAAGAAAAACAATTATCTGCAAATTTATACTGTATACAGATATGTAAATAAATGTAAAATAAGATGTACATATGTGTGTGTGTGTGTTACGTATTAGTTTCTCAAAAAAATTTACATTGTAAATATAAAAATAGATAAAAACAAAATATCAAAGAATCTCACATAGCTTGAAATTATTTTTTGATTCTTAAAATTAATATTACTGTTGAAAAATTACTGTTTAAAATTCCTATTACTGTTGTAACAATATTCTGATATCAGATTCGATATTAATACATTTAAAAAATAATCGCTTAAAGCTTAAATTATGGACATACATATCCTAAAATTTACCTCAATTGCGACGCAGTGAGATTTGTCTTTCGTTGAGGACACAAGAACAATGGTAAAATGCGATAGAATACGATATCATCTGCTTGCGTTCGCAAAACTTTGAAGAAACTTTCCTTTGTATATGTTTGATGTAAACATGAGAAGCCAGATTGTTAGAACGTGGTTCGTAAATAAGCGAATGGTGTCATATATACATATATCCACAAGTGTAGTTCACATTGCATTTCATAAAGCATAGTTCACATTATCAATTTTTTAATTTTTTGTCCACCTCCAATGGAAATAATCAAGAGTAATAATAATCGCTTGTCATAATTGATTTTTCTCCAAAGTGTTTATCTGTAAGATATAGTTCAACTTGGAGATCATGTGCCATGTCACAGCGTACTAAAGTTATTCAATTATATAAAACGGTAATAAAATATTCTCTGTATATGTCATACATTTTAATAATACATATGTTCAACATGTAGTATCTCATTTTAATGATTAATATGTTTTAGTATTAATTTTATAACAAATTTCAAAATTTAATTTTTTTATTAGTTTTGTTTATGATCTCTTTCTTATTGCGTTTTTTTTTTCAGTTATTGTACATGGGACGGGACTATCCAAAGGGATATCAATATTTCAGGACTAAGCTGAGGAGAGCCTTTGATAAGAACAAAACAGAAACTGATCCTGAAAAAATAGATAAAATGATAGGACACGGTAATTTTGTAATAAAAGAATTAGAAGCTTTATACATGTTGCGCAAGTACAGAACTTTGAAGAGAAGATATTATGACTAATAATAAAGAAAGAAGAAACTTGTATTAGATAATATTGCATAAATACTGTATTAATTGTATACACACTTCTCAATTAATGCAGTATAACTTTCATAAATTAGAATTATTGATTTGTAATGTATATATCTATGTATACACATACAACACACATACTGGTTTTATATATACATATTTGCATACTGTATAATACAGTAATGTACATAAATAAATATTAATTATTATTGCATTATATATTTTTTACTATAATTTCTCCATCAAAAAATAGCATTTTAATTATTTAAACGACTGCACATATACTAGTACAGTTATTCTAACCTAGTATCGTTACTAGTTACGGAATGTTTATCTCCGCGATTATTTTCACCTAAAAATAGTTCAGCAAAAAATGTGTGACATATTATAATAAATCTTTTTTTTTGTGCTTTCCTAGAATCTCCTAAAATGGCTGCTTGCGTAGCTGTAATTGGCAAAGATGCAAGTATATTACGTTCTTTTCGAATTTACAGGTTACGATTGATTAAGACGAACAAAACTTTTTTTTAAATTTAGTGAAATGTGTATATATTCAAATGTATTCTTATAGTGCGTTCCTCTTTAAGCTATAAAGATTGAATTATTCACGATTAATCAATAAATATTTTGCAGAACTCTCCAAAATATATCAAGTGTGCGGATGAAGCCTCTGCCCTGCAATTTCATTATAAAGTGCACACGTCAATTGATATTATAGAAGAAAAACTGAATGTAGGAAATAAAACCACAGTTGATATCCGTGACTTATACTTGGGCTTGTTATTTGCAACTGAAGAATATAAAATGTATGCAACATCGCACAAAGAGTATCACTTTCTATGAAAGATGCAAATTATATATTAAATATACTAACACATTTCTGTTTTTAGATATGGTTATGCGACTAATACAAAAATTAAATTTGTCATAGTATTACAGTCATCCAATGTATCATTAAGGGATAATGAAGTGAAAATGGTAATGCTCTATTTCTTTCTTTTCATATTCTATGTATATGATTTTGATAATTCATTAATCATACTGTGTAATCTTCCTAATACAGATTTTCAAAAAGTTACATGCTGCATACTCCAATGCTGTTTGCAATCCATTTTACATTCCAGGTGATCAAATCATTTCTAAGTAAGTATACTTGCACTTTTCAGTCTATTATATGTATGTTATAATTATAAGTAATGAAGATATATTATACAATCATATATTTAATTTTTTAGGTCATTCAATATGTCAGTGCTGGAAATAATGGGTGTTATATAATATCCTATAAAGATGTTTAAAAAATAATTCATATAATCACAAAACACAAACTTATATAAATTATATAAATACATTATATAAATATTCCGTAATAAATAACTTGATATAATTCTGTAAAATATTAGGAATACTTATTAATTATTTTCTGAATCTCCATATTAACATTTCTTTTTAATTTTCCATATGTTTTCCTCTTATAAATACATATTTATAATTGATTTATAATTTTATTATTGTTGCTGCAAAATTCACACAGCGAAAAGAGAGAGAGAGATTTTATACAGTAATTCCATAAAATTTTTTTCCCTTTTTTCTGATCTTTTATAAGTAGTATTTTTTGATCAATCATAAAAAATTTTATTGTTGACCATGTTTCTCTTTCTTATTTGCTTTCTTACCTGCACTTTATAGCTATCTTTTTTGGATGCATCTCATTTCAATTCATCGATTCATCTGCGTTCAAATCGGGCCATAAAAGGAATTAAATTCAGAATGATATTGTGACGCGCTAAAAAGCAAATCTCGCATTTATACGATGGATATACATGATCTTTCAAGATCTTTTCCGATTGGCCTATTTCTGCATTCGTCATCTTAATCCTGTTTTATAATTCGTTCTTACATCTCGATGTCCACGTTGCAGCGAATCATCGATAAGCAAGGGAGCGAATCGAGTGTTCCATGGAGATGGGTCGAAAGTTAAGTCGCATGGCGGTAGCTGTCTGAACCGTGAATGATTACGAACATTCACGAACATTTGCCGTGGTGTCTGTTCATTTGAAGAGCGTACGACGATCCTTCTCGTTTTCATACGAATTTGTGTGATTTGCAAAAAAATACCGACATTGATTTACAATGGTAAGTAAGGCACGCAGTCTCGTAATCTTTCTCGCCTGAAAATTGGAGTGAACGTTAGCAAATGCCTCGATCGGTGAAGAACCCGGTCTCCTGAAAGCATGACAAATGGCGCATGTATTTTGTCGAAATAGCAGAAAGACTTATACGCGATAATTTCAACTATATTACAATGTTGTATGATGTGATATTCAGGAATTGAGATTTTAAGCTTTTTAAAAACAATTGCCTATAAATAAATTATTTACCAAATTGTTTGTTTCAAGGTCTCCTTGAATCCTGTGAGGATCCTAAAAAATGAAGCCGGAGAAGAAAAGGCAGAGATTGCTAGATTGAGCTCATTCATTGGAGCTATAGCCATTGGAGATCTAGTGAAATCTACCCTTGGTCCTAAGGGTATGGACAAGATACTTATATCTCATGGAAGATCTGCAGGGCAAGTGCAAGTTACTAATGATGCGTCGGTGTTGATAATCCCGCTGCCAAAATTTTAGTAGACATGTCTCGTGTCCAAGACGATGAAGTAGGAGATGGCACTACTTCGGTCACTGTTCTTGGTACATACAATATTATTTATTTGAATTTAGCATTAATTTTAAACATTGCTTGATTTTCTTTTGTGCCTTCTTGCAGCTGCTGAACTCTTGCGAGAAGCGGAGAAATTGATTGAAAACCAAAAAATTCATCCGCAGACTATTATTGGCGGTTGGAGAAATGCTACTAATGTTGCAACAGAAGCTCTGATTAATGCATCAGCAAATAACTCGGCGGATCCTGAACGTTTCCGCGAAGATTTACTGAACATCGCTCGTACAACGTTAAGCTCCAAGATCTTATCACAACATAAGGAACATTTCAGCAAGCTCGCGGTTGACGCGGTATTACGCCTTAAAGGTTCCGGTAACTTGTCCGCTATTCAAGTCATAAAGAAACGTGGGGCGACGCTTGCTGATTCCTTCTTGGACGAAGGATTCCTGTTGGATAAGAAGCCTGGTGTTCATCAACCACAAAAAGTTAGCGATGCACGCATACTTATCGCTAATACATCTATGGATACAGACAAAATCAAGGTTTATATTTTTATTATATATATACATATAATATTTTTCTCAATTATCTAAATGACTAATGCTACATACATCTTTGTTTGAAGGTATTTGGTTCCAGAGTTCGTGTGGATTCAATGGCAAAGATTGCAGAATTGGAAGCTGCGGAAAAAGAAAAGATGAAGGTAAACTTTGTCCAATTTTTTTCATGCATATTCCTAAACTTGTAATCAATGTGTGCAATAAATTTCTACGTTCCATTTTAGGATAAGATTGACAAGATCTTGAAGCATGGATCCAACGTTTTCATCAATAGACAGTTGATTTACAATTATCCAGAACAATTGTTCGCCGACGCCGGAATTATGGCCATTGAGCATGCAGATTTCGACGGTATCGAAAGATTAGCACTCGTTACCGGTGGTGAAATAGTCAGCACCTTTGACAATCCAGATTTAGTCAAGCTTGGAAAATGCGATCTTATTGAGCAAGTAAGCTGATCACTAATTTTTTTTTTTTCCTTGCAATTCGATATGGTATATGTTTCAAACATCCGCGATACAACACTCTGTCGACGATTATAAATTACATTATAATTTAATTTTTTGATATATTATACATTTACATTAATATACATTATTATATAATTAACAGATAACAGTAACACGATACACACACATATATAAATTATATATATTATATATTTAATCGATATATTACATATAGTTTATGATACATAGGTCATGATAGGGGAAGATACACTCCTGAGATTCTCCGGAGTTCCATTAGGTGAAGCGTGCACCGTTGTTATCCGCGGCGCGACCCAGCAGATCATCGATGAGGCTGAGAGATCGTTGCACGATGCACTCTGCGTTTTGGCCGCCACAGTGCGCGAGTCGAGGATAGTCTATGGCGGCGGATGCAGCGAGATGATCATGGCTTGTGCCGTTATGCGAGCGGCCGCTTCCACGCCGGGCAAAGAGGCGGTCGCGATGGAGGCGTTTGCACGAGCGTTGACGCAATTGCCGACCGTTATTGCTGACAATGCTGGCTATGACTCTGCGCAACTGATTAGCGAGCTGAGAGCTACGCATAATTCCGGCGGTAGCACCATGGGATTAGGCAAGTTTTTAACTGTTTCCATAATTACTATGTTTATCAGTTACAGATACTTTTATGATATACATATAATACATTATTGCATGTGTGTATGTGTGGATAGTTTTCATGACAGGATGTACTAAACTAAATTTATCTTATGATCTTGCAGACATGGAATTGGGTAAAATTGGTTGCATGAAGCGCCTAGGAATCACCGAATCTTGGGTAGTAAAAAGACAAGTTCTTGTAAGCGCAGCCGAAGCAGCGGAAATGATACTGCGTGTGGATGATATTTTGCGCGCGGCTCCGAGGAAACGCACTCAAGATAGAGGACGTTGTTAATCGTTATTTAAATAAAGATCTTTTACCTCTGCTTCGATTTTGCGATACTGTCACATGCTATTACAATTATTTTTTCATGCAACCTCTAAAATTAACATGTTTAATTAATAAGATATCATTATTGAAGTATTATTTCATTGCACATTAGTTTCTCTTGTCCATGATACTATGTGAGATTTGATACTATTAATGTACTAATTATCACAGTAAGCAAAATAAACCATCCACATTGCTTTGAATGTTGTTATATTGTGTTATATTTCTATAAGAATAGTATTCTATTTCTCCCAATTTCTCAAACGATATATTAATGATAAGCAGACCGTCTCTATGTTCAGAATTTTTTATAACAATACAATAGGTTCAACATTAATAAATCCTTTATTTTGGAAAATATTTTTATACTATTATAAATATTAATACAATATTATAATATTGTTATTATAATATTACAATATTAGAAATATTTATACAATATTTTGTATTGAATATTCTACACTAATAATATACTTTAGTCACACCTATTTTTATACACTATTTTATAATAATATATAAAATATAGGATTGAATAAATTATATTTTAATCATACAGAAAAAGTTTATTCCGTGCAAAATTTGATTTTTTGCTGTTTATTTTTAAATCCTATGGATTCTGTTTGCTAATCATAGTCTTATGGATGAAAAAGAAAAGATAAAAACTTTTTGGGTTTCTTTTTTGTATAACTTTATATGGATAGATATTTATAATACGGTTGTAGTTTGTTGATAAATTTATAACATTTATACACTAATTACACAATACTGTTTGAGTTGTCCTTACAAATAAGTTTTAATGGAAAGTTGGCAGATAAATTTTTGATTGACATTGAATCATTCAATATCCATTATAATTAATATAAAGCGGACTATATACATTTAGTCAAACATCAGAAACTTACCGCTGACTTTATTGAAGTACTAAAAGCAAAGCAAATATTTGCCAGATGTAAACTTTCTACAAAGCTCTGTGTGACAAATCAATTAATATGCGAATCGTAATTTAGTATCATAACCAAGTTTTTCGAGATTAGGAATGCAAGCAGAATTAATCATCGGAGGTGGACCGCACATCAGTACAATGGTATCTGACGATGGCGGGAACATATGTTTCTCTATCATATCAGTGTTGATATATCCTGTGCTGTAAAACCATCCCTCGCTACTTGTATCTAGTGTGTACCAAAGTTTTAATTTATTTGGGTGTTTTTCGGCAATATCGTCTAGTTCGTCTCGTAGCAAGATATCTTTCTCAGTCTGATTGGCGAACAGCAAGGAAGTTTGAGTTTCGTCTGTGGGATCCTTTATTATCGCACGGATTAACTGCAACATTGGTGTAATGCCTGTACCACCAGCGAGCATGACAATCTATATAAAGAGAAATATGTAGATTTTTTTATATTCCTTTAAGAAATATATAGAGTTACTCTTAATAATAATAACAAAAACACAAGTTTATATAACAATAATCGTATTTAATATATGTATTTGCCTTTTTAACATTATATTCCATAGGTGGTTCTTTCCTATAAATTTTTATAGAGATCTTTCCATTTCCTTTGTAAACCAATCTACCAGATGGACCTCTAAAGTCAATGGTGTCTCCTATTTCCATGTTCTCCAAATATTGAGACAATTTTCCCCCCTCTGGAAATTTTGGATGCACATTCTTAAAATACACCTGAAAAACATGTATGATTAAAAAAATACATCTTATTATTATTTTCTTATACTATAATTAATTTAATAAATTCATTTATTTACCTTGATGACGAGATCCACATAACCATGATCATCATCACTTGAAACAGGTGTATACGACCGTATTACAACCTCTTCTCCGATTTTTGCAGTTAAATGTATGTGTTGACCAATAGGTAGACCCAGAATATGATCCGGTGTTGGTAATCCGAATCTAAATCTTCTTGTATCATGACTTATTATGTCTTTTTGAATTAAAGGTAAACTATACTTGACTAGTGGATCAACCAGCAGTATTGGAGACTTTTTCCTTTTCTCATTCCAAGATTTGTATATTTTAAACGCGACTCCTATAACAACTATTGTTCCCACCGCAGCCAAGACGGGGAGCACCTGGAAATATAAAACTTTATTAGAATACACATATGATGTTTTTACAATTTTGATTTGTAGAATTTAATTTTTACAATATAAATTTGTCTATTTTAAATATTACCCTAAATTTTAGATACACAAAAACTCTGTCGAAAATTTTTAGATTAATGTTTCAGGGACATGAATGAACGCGAATATTTTACATATTTTTTACAAATTAATATTAATACAAATTATCAAATTCTCACAGAATAATATTTACAAATCGAGATATATAAATCGTCTCTTTTTATACATCAAATATATCGCTATAAATCCGAATTTTTCTAGCAAATTATTATCATAAAAAGAATATCAAAAGAATATGACGCCAAAGACCAAAGTACAAATATCATTCGAAAGATATCGTTCGATGTCTTTGGGATGTTCGCGAGATCGCAAGCAATTCTTCGGTTTCGATCGAAATTGGCCACTTACCAATGCTCGTACGTTTTGCATCGCGGTCGACCCGGCGACCCACGTGGACCCGAAACGCGCACGCGAGAGAAAGAGAGGTTAAAGAAAACGCGGACGACGCCGTGAATTGCAAAATTCCAGCGGTGATACGATCTCGCGAGATCGGAGAACCTGGAGCTATTCGCGAATAAGTAGCCAATGCTCGATGCTACTCTCGCCGTCTAAGACTGGTTTAGGCGGCCATAGGGTCAACGGGACACGCGGACCCACTCCAATCCGTTAAAATAGACTCGGCTTCTCGCGTTTTCGGAATAGGACCATTAGGCGGGTGTATTTATAGTCGCATCACAAGAAACATTATATATTGCGTTAAAGAACGTGTCTTTTTGTCATCGACCTGTCTGTCGTGGATCAGGCCAGCAGGTCGTATCGTATATCAGTGCATATCTTTCGCACTTTTGCGCGGTCAGCGAAGGAACGTAGGAATTTGGTCTGCTAGCGTTTACATATCAGTTGCGCTTCTTGTGCTTCATTTTATTTCTTTCTCCCTTCACAATCCGATTGTATGCTTATTTTGCCTTGACACATAATTTTTCATATGAATAAATAACAAACTCAATAGTACGAAAATAACAGAGAGTTCGGTATTATTTTAATTAACATAATGTCATATAGAAAGTACGACTCTTGGTTTGGTATTGGCAAAGATAAAAGAGCAATCTCGATTAGCATATTTATTATACACGTATTCAACTTTTTTTGTATCTTATTAACGGATTGAAGCAAGACTTCATTTTTACTCCGGCTGTAAAACCATCCCTCGCTACTTGTATCTAGTGTGTACCAAAGTTTTAATTTATTTGGGTGTTTTTCGGCAATATCGTCTAGTTCGTCTCGTAGCAAGATATCTTTCTCAGTCTGATTGGCGAACAGCAAGGAAGTTTGAGTTTCGTCTGTGGGATCCTTTATTATCGCACGGATTAACTGCAACATTGGTGTAATGCCTGTACCACCAGCGAGCATGACAATCTATATAAAGAGAAATATGTAGATTTTTTTATATTCCTTTAAGAAATATATAGAGTTACTCTTAATAATAATAACAAAAACACAAGTTTATATAACAATAATCGTATTTAATATATGTATTTGCCTTTTTAACATTATATTCCATAGGTGGTTCTTTCCTATAAATTTTTATAGAGATCTTTCCATTTCCTTTGTAAACCAATCTACCAGATGGACCTCTAAAGTCAATGGTGTCTCCTATTTCCATGTTCTCCAAATATTGAGACAATTTTCCCCCCTCTGGAAATTTTGGATGCACATTCTTAAAATACACCTGAAAAACATGTATGATTAAAAAAATACATCTTATTATTATTTTCTTATACTATAATTAATTTAATAAATTCATTTATTTACCTTGATGACGAGATCCACATAACCATGATCATCATCACTTGAAACAGGTGTATACGACCGTATTACAACCTCTTCTCCGATTTTTGCAGTTAAATGTATGTGTTGACCAATAGGTAGACCCAGAATATGATCCGGTGTTGGTAATCCGAATCTAAATCTTCTTGTATCATGACTTATTATGTCTTTTTGAATTAAAGGTAAACTATACTTGACTAGTGGATCAACCAGCAGTATTGGAGACTTTTTCCTTTTCTCATTCCAAGATTTGTATATTTTAAACGCGACTCCTATAACAACTATTGTTCCCACCGCAGCCAAGACGGGGAGCACCTGGAAATATAAAACTTTATTAGAATACACATATGATGTTTTTACAATTTTGATTTGTAGAATTTAATTTTTACAATATAAATTTGTCTATTTTAAATATTACCCTAAATTTTAGATACACAAAAACTCTGTCGAAAATTTTTAGATTAATGTTTCAGGGACATGAATGAACGCGAATATTTTACATATTTTTTACAAATTAATATTAATACAAATTATCAAATTCTCACAGAATAATATTTACAAATCGAGATATATAAATCGTCTCTTTTTATACATCAAATATATCGCTATAAATCCGAATTTTTCTAGCAAATTATTATCATAAAAAGAATATCAAAAGAATATGACGCCAAAGACCAAAGTACAAATATCATTCGAAAGATATCGTTCGATGTCTTTGGGATGTTCGCGAGATCGCAAGCAATTCTTCGGTTTCGATCGAAATTGGCCACTTACCAATGCTCGTACGTTTTGCATCGCGGTCGACCCGGCGACCCACGTGGACCCGAAACGCGCACGCGAGAGAAAGAGAGGTTAAAGAAAACGCGGACGACGCCGTGAATTGCAAAATTCCAGCGGTGATACGATCTCGCGAGATCGGAGAACCTGGAGCTATTCGCGAATAAGTAGCCAATGCTCGATGCTACTCTCGCCGTCTAAGACTGGTTTAGGCGGCCATAGGGTCAACGGGACACGCGGACCCACTCCAATCCGTTAAAATAGACTCGGCTTCTCGCGTTTTCGGAATAGGACCATTAGGCGGGTGTATTTATAGTCGCATCACAAGAAACATTATATATTGCGTTAAAGAACGTGTCTTTTTGTCATCGACCTGTCTGTCGTGGATCAGGCCAGCAGGTCGTATCGTATATCAGTGCATATCTTTCGCACTTTTGCGCGGTCAGCGAAGGAACGTAGGAATTTGGTCTGCTAGCGTTTACATATCAGTTGCGCTTCTTGTGCTTCATTTTATTTCTTTCTCCCTTCACAATCCGATTGTATGCTTATTTTGCCTTGACACATAATTTTTCATATGAATAAATAACAAACTCAATAGTACGAAAATAACAGAGAGTTCGGTATTATTTTAATTAACATAATGTCATATAGAAAGTACGACTCTTGGTTTGGTATTGGCAAAGATAAAAGAGCAATCTCGATTAGCATATTTATTATACACGTATTCAACTTTTTTTGTATCTTATTAACGGATTGAAGCAAGACTTCATTTTTACTCCGCGGCAACATATATCATTAATTTTATTAAATGTCATGTTCGATGCATATATATATGTACCTTATTTTAAATATTCTTCATTACATTAAGATTTAATACTGATATATCTTATGATTAATATATAATCTATAAATGTAAAATATATATATGTACCTTATTTTAAATATTCTTCATTACATTAAGATTTAATACTGATATATCTTATGATTAATATATAATCTATAAATGTAAAATATATATATATGTACCTTATTTTAAATATTCTTCATTACATTAAGATTTAATACTGATATATCTTATGATTAATATATAATCTATAAATGTAAAATATATATATGTAGAATATTCAATATCGATCTCGTTTTAAAACAATTTGTTGCTTAATTTTTAATAACTATCTGAAAATTTTAATAGTGAGCGATTATTAGAATGTGAATTAAGTTTTTAAGAGATGCAAAAATCTATCGCGATGTTTTTTATTCTTTATAGTTATAATTTCATATATAGACATTTATTGACAGAATCTTGATGCACGAAAAAAAAAAAAAAAAGATTTTTAGATGCAACGTCTATCTCGAATTATCTTATCTCTTATCTCGCAGAAATAGTTTTATACAGCTCTATGTACGTATATGATCTTAAAATGTCAAATTAACTATATTAAAAAACAACATATGATAATATGTTAAAACTGCAAGGAAAATTGTAGGAACAATATATTAATGCGAAAAACAAATTCTATTTTCTTTATTCTCTACCTTCTCTTCTTTCTTTTATTCTTCCTTTATTTTGTTCTTATATTGGTGTCTTTTTTTCTTCGTTATCCCTTTTATTTTTTTCCGAGGGCTCTGGCCACGGTGTATGGTGTCTGCAACATACGCGACTGTCGCATGATAATTTCACGATGACGTATCCTCGTACGCGAGATTTCATTGGCCATCGGTAAATGGCGCCTTCGCTGCTATTCTTTTCTCTAACAACATTCTCAAGGATCATTTATAATTATTAATGTACCGAGTGTTCATATCAAGAATCTTTATCGTAATGACACGCGAAATACGTAATAGGTCATCGCTGAAATAATCGCTAAATAACGAAAAACTGAGCAGTATTACAAAATTTTTACGTTCTATTCTTTCAGCGCCAAATATCTTACTTGAAGTTTATTTATTAATTGCTACAGTATTATATAACACATCTTGTAAAAAATGAACACCAAATATAACATCACTAACGAAAGACTAAAGTGCTATTGAATTCTACAATATATAATAATCTTATTCTCATGTTTTCCTAATTATGTATGTATTACTTTTCATTTTCATACTGCTTTATCCCTTCCCTTTCTCTCCGAAGCGTCAATATATATTTTTTTTACTCTAAATGTAAAAAGTATAAATCAAGAAAGAATATATATAGAAACAATATTTTAATGGCGTTATTTAATTTTCTCTTTTTTTCTAGAGATTTGGACATACACGGTTTTAGGTTTCGCACAATTATCGGACTCGCAGTGTCATCTTACGGTTTTCTAAAACATCATAAAGACCAATGTAAAACAATATCGATAAAGTAGAGTGATTGGAAATAACGTAGTTTATTATATATATATATATATAGATATGTTTTGATTATGCTGTTGGCTATAAAAGGTTAAGACTGTCAAATATCAATTATGCACAAATGCATAATCTTTTCGGAGTTGTACATTATTAATTGTCTTCCATGGCGGTTTTGCATCGCGCCTTGTTCACGTGGTTCAATTTGCTCATATTCTTGGTCCTGCTCGTCCTGAGACTCGACCAGAGAATACAATGGAACTGGTTCATAGTTTTCATTCCAATGTGGCTCTACGACAACATTCTTCTTATTTACATCGTTTTTAACATGATCTCACACTGCAAGAACGGACGTGTCAGTAGTTTGCATAAAGAGGCAAGTATTTATCAATTTTCAAGTCGCAGTTTAACAAGATGTAAGCTTTCTTTTGCACAGTCAAAACACACTCTCTATATCATTTGTTTTTACATATATACAGTTTATAAAAATATTGAATTGCTTTACAGAAATATAGAGTGCGATAACATTACAAAAACAAAAAACAAAAAAAAATTTAATAAATTTATAGTTTTATCTCTAAAAAAGAAAAATAATCATGTTTCAGTAACGTAAATAATGTTATTGTTTCAGGCATGGTATATGACAGCTGTGCTCCTGAAGCTATGTGCTCAGATCCTGATTTGTTTGAAATTAGAGGCACCTCATTGGTTACTACCAGCTAAAGTGGTATTGGCACCCTTTTGGCTGCTCCTTCCAACATTAGCAATTGATGTCTTTATCCATTTGATACATCAATCTAGATATTGACTATGGATAAATCTCAGCTTGCTTCAAGTTATTTAAGAGCTTGTATGTATAGTTATGTTAATAAAATATTATTTTATTGATATTATCATTACTTGCTGTATAAAATCAAATATACAATTCCATATATGCTTGTTGCTTTATAAATGGCTTATTGTTAGTTTTTATTCCAACATTCTTACTGGATATTATCCAGTGGATAATAAAGTATTGGGTGTTGTCACACATACATACATATTAATTTATATTGATTATATAAAAATATACAAATATATTATATATCTATTAAATTAAATATTTTGTATTATAAATTTTTTCCTGTAAAAAAAATCAATAGATTATTCTTTACAACACGATCTGAAAACAATGCATAAGATATAAGTCACAAGTTATAAGTCTAGTCTACTATAAATACTTGGTATTGCACAAGGCCAAATAGGACAGAGTTAAAAATAAGCAAGTCTATGGCAGCGTTTGTCCCACCAATCCTCTCATCAGTAACTTAAAGATGTTTAAAATTAGTTTTTAGTTTAAAATTACAAGTTTATGCTAATGCTATAGCTAGTTTGTTTATATAGAAAAAAATAAAAGGCAGTAAGCAACTACGCACAAGAATTGCTTTTATGATTATGCAACATCGTTAAGTTCGTTAGGAAAAGACAGCCTTTTGCCCCGTGCATTGTGTATTGAATGATCATTGTGACAAACATCTGTGAAGAATAAACTGGTTTCACGGTATTAGCAGCTGTAGGGGAAAAAAATGTTCAATGTAATTAGAATGTAATTATGGAATAAATGAGAAAGAGACAGAACAGTAACATCTGACAGTCTACTAATATTGGTCGTGACAAGATACAGCAATTGAATATATTTCTATAAATTTCACATCTTTGCTTGTGTACATTTTTCTTTGCATATATATAATTTAATATATAAGAATATATATATATATATTCTCTGTCTCTCTCTCTATAATTAAATCTTGAAATAAAAAAAGTATGTATGCATTAAATGGCCATTAGGGAGAGATATATTCTTGATTATTATTTTGTGTATAACAAATAGAATAAACGACTTTCTTTTTATAGAAATTTATATCTATATAAATTTTTCTTTAACATTGATTTCTAGGTGACAATGTGGTTTTTTATACTTTTTTATTCATCATTCATATTACGAAAATCTGAAACTGCAAGTGATGTGATAACAGTGAAAGAAGTGACAGCTGGACATTTGGCTGAGCTTCCATGCTTAAGCATTGACGAACATCATCGTTTTATGCTCTGGCAATTTGGAAATAACGATGTCATTGGTCCAGGAAATTCTTTAAATGAAAAAAAATATAATTATGAAGTGTTGACTGGCACACTCCTGATAAGAGTAAGTTTTCAAATGTTTTATCAACATATTCTAGATTTTCTTTCTTTTTTAACATATTTATAATGTTTATAGGGTGTATCAACAGCAGAATCTGGGTTTTATAAATGTATTTCAAAAGGCTTAGTTGATGAATCTAAATTTCAGATTCATTCTGTTGAATTAATAGTAAAAAACAATTGGCAGCAACTTTGGGAAAATGACTTTGAGGTACTTTAAGATACAAAACATATAAAAGTAGAACTGAATTATATTTAATTTAATAAAATTTATATAAATACTGAATTATATGTAAATTTCATTTATTTTGTCTAGACAAATCTGTTACGAGGAATGACCGCTGTTATGGTATTGGTGGTTGCAATAGCTGTTGTACTTTTAATTATTACCGTTAAGAAAAAGAGAAGTGAAAAATTCTTTGGTAAATTTTTTTTTTGTGAATATTGATATACCGGAAGAGAATACATTTTCCTATGAAATGTACAATTATCTTTAAATTATTTTCACAGATCTCGAAGAGTCGAGAGATAATTCTCCAGCACGATATATACCGAATAATACGCCCGGTGTTTCATCAGATGCCGGGAATGTTGGAGTCGATAATGCCGATGTTGACATTGATTTTCCTAAAGTATTTAAACAAATGCAGAAAGAACAAGCAATGCCGTAGATGTAATTGTAAAACAGGGAAATTATATTGGAAAATTTCTTTCAGAGCACTTGAGCAAGTGTCTCTTTTCTTTAGTCTTGTATATATATCGTTTTACAGCAGATTTCTCAGTACTATTAATGTATAAATAATATTTAGTTCACATCTATTTTCACAATATGTATATATTGTAGAAATGTATGATATGTCTGATAATATAATTCTATACTATATTCACAATAAGTTTGTAATATCAAGATTGGAAGTAAATAACCAAAAATTGTAAGAGGACTATCTGTATATTATTTTATTTAATTTCTTTCCTTGCTAAATTTGCGCTACAAATGTTTGCATTATATTATGTAGATAGTGAAATTCGAATATATTTTAAATCAAAATAATCAATATTTTACGAATGAAAGTGAAGGGGGGGCATATAAAAATGAACATAATAATAATTTAAAATATAGTATATATATCTTATATATATCTTACGTGCAGTATAAGTATTATAATGATGTACGAAAAAATTTTTTCTGGCGATTTTAGACCGTTTTTGTATTATTATTCTGTGGGGATATGTGTATCCATATTTTCTAAAACTTCCTCTTCCTCATCTTCTTCCTCATCGGGTTCTGCTTCAGTCTCGAGTAAACGGATCTTTCTATTATTTTCTGCTAAAATAGCAGCTACTTTTCGAGGACCGCTAACTGCTAGTCGTCTCGCGGATATTCCCTGAAACGGTTTTGGCCATGTTGCACCAATGATATCAACCAAAGTTACCGTATTGTCTTGATACAGGGTAGGTATGTTTTGCAATGGCACTTGCAAGAGAGATGATGCATAAGTCTGTTTGTTTAATATAAGTAAACTAAGATAATCTTGTGAGTAAAATTGCAAATCTACTATCACAGTATCCGTGCTTTCTCCTAAACACACATACACAGAAAAATTATTTATTTTTATGTCCTGTAACGGATAAGACATTTTCAATATAACTATGTACAATACAATGCCACCAACCTTGCTTATGATTCACATCTATCGCAACCATCTTTGAACCAAGAGATGCAGGTTCTGTAGATGAATATTCGATATTAAAAAGTTTCAAAATTTTGTTGTCAGCATCACTCATAGCTAATAAGAGATTTCCGTTGTTCGTTACAATCTGCGAGGATATGAGAGATGTAAAAGACGGTAGAGAGATTGAAACCATTGTAAAATGCTCGACTAAACCCTGATAAGCTTCTGCGAAAACATTTTCCACAGCAGTGACTAATTTTGTATGAGACTGTAATAAAGATAAATTAAAATCCTGCTTCACTATATGCGCATAATTGCGTAAGCAGTCATTCGTCTCGAGCAAAGCGGCCCATTCACTTCCTTCCGAGGTCAACGGTGTTTGCAGATTTTCGCGACGCAGATATTGGCCTAATTTTTCTAGATTTATCCTGCCATTCGTTCTCGGCATGCTTTTGTCAAAACCATTCAGAAATTCGGCGATGAACGTTAATTCCTG
>NW_021853643.1:129624-131486 GCF_003651465.1 Formica exsecta | reverse complement strand
CTGCTGACTTACGCGGCTCACTTCCGATGGTGCTTTTTCATCTGTTAATTGGAGAATAGCTACGTACAACCATCTATAAATGCAACGAGAACGATTAAAATAATTAAATATAAACAACACTAAATTAACTAATCACTCGATTTGTAATTCGTACATCATACCGGAAAAATGCTTTGTAATTGCGCATACTCTGATCTATAACTTGCTCAATTTCATATGACTTTGCCAGGAAAGCCTCGGATTCATTAATGGCATTAGTCACGAGCGTTTCGTCGCGCAACCCTAGCGCTTCGTACGTGCCACCTACTCTTACCATGCCTCTTAATTCGGCTAACTGATAAACTAAGGCCATACCGACGCTAGTTAAATTTTTTGAGACCAATTTCTGCAAAGACATAATCGTCATTTTAACATTTAAAACTGGAACGCGATACACAGCATTTAAATTAAAAGAGATGACATTCTATTTTCTATAAATACCTGTATATTACTGTAACACATCTCAATACTATGCCCAAATTTTTTCAACCCTTTCTCTGTAAGATCCCGAAGTAGAAAATGTTCTAAATTCTTTGTAGGTATTCCGATCATTAACAGTTCTAAGAAGTCTGCGGCCATACTACCAGGTGGATTCGATTCCGCATATCGCGTGAGTTTTTCATCCATTTCCAAAAGTATTGTCTCCCAAGCTTCGCAAGTGGCCATTAAAGTACGTGAGAGATAGTCTTTCAAACATTCTACATTAGCTTGAATTTGTGCAACCTGAGAATAAAATGTATAATATTCTGATAATTCTATGTCTCTTCTTAACATCATTTCAAATTATTGTACATAATACTTTGAGAAATAGTACTCTTTGCACTAATACTTTTGTTATAAATGTGATTATAAAGTGCATTATATTCCACAAACCTTGAGAAATGTTATGCTCTTCTCAAGTAGGGAACAGGATACTCTAGTTGTTTTAATACAATTATTGTCTCTCCACGTAATCCATATTGGGTCACCACATCCACCTATAATTTGTACAATCGGTCCATGGCCTATATTTATGATACCACAATAAAACATACCAAAAATGTACATTAAGACTGTGCCATTTTTCTGGCCGATCTGCAAGAAAATGTGTATGTGACTATTATTCAAATATATATAATCATAAACATCCTGTAGTATTATGTCTTACGATACATACAAAGAGCATATCTAGAATGTGAGACAAAAATTCTTTGCGTTCAGGCTCTGCGCTGTAACTTCTGATTAAACTGGGCAGAGGTGGCAGATAATCGCCTGTAGGTTCATTAGTTTTATCATTCACTAATTGATTTTCATATTCTGACAGCGACAACCATTTAACACAGACAATTGATTCGTTTGTTGGCAATTTAGTTTTGTGAATAATGTTTTTAGTTTCAACATCAATGAGACAGAATAGTTTGGATATCTCATAGCATACTGCGAGAAGCTTGCCATCGGGCCTCCATGCCAGATGGACAACTGTATCAGATTCATCCTGAGGGCTCAACAACCAGACTCTTTGCCAGGTGAGCCTATGAAGGACGACTTCACCTGGAATATTTCATGCTAAAGATAATAATTGTTGAGTAAGTTCTAAGACATTTTTTTCTTTTTGTAAATGTGTGTGTTAATGCAAATTGGAAAGTTTGATTTTCTGATCTTTTTCTAGAGAACTAGAAAGAGAGAAAAGAAAGATAAAGTTAACTTTACCTAATGTTGAACAGGCACATTTTTTAAAACGCCGGCTTTCAGAGACTGACCTTTCACATTACTAATTGCCAAAAGATCCATTTTCGGTGACCACAGCATCGTCGTCACTTCAGCAGCAAGCTGCCGCTCCTCCA
>NW_021853643.1:59036-129602 GCF_003651465.1 Formica exsecta | reverse complement strand
GCTCCTCCAGCTGTCTCATAGTACCAGCCATAATTTTAAATATATTTTTTAATCTAATTTTCTTAAAGAAAATCCTCGTAATACAAGTTTAGCTAATCAGTCATTGCGCATCTCGATTTTATTTATGTACATTTTTCTTCATTATCGGTAACGTTTTGTTATCGACAATTTATGTAATTGATATATGAGAACGTTTTTTCAAATAGAGATGACGCCACCATACAAAAATTGCCGCGTTAACGTCATTTTGAATTTAGCGGCACTACAACGGTACCCTTCCTTGAATTCGGCACGTTGCATTTATTGTCTTCGTTGTTGCGTTTATTGTCGCTCATGTTATTATCGTGTTATAGTAAATTAAAAAGTACAAATCACCGAGTAATTGTGCCGAGATATCATCGATTTCATCGTCACGAAAAAGAAAATCGAAGGAAAGCGTCGATTTTCGAGCCAAGAAACATACAATTTGTTATACGACCGAGATTCTATCTCGCAAAGGTAAGGCCCATTTTAAAACCGCAGAACCATTTTCCTCTTTAAAGAATAAACCGTTCCAATTTTCCAATTTGATATGTATTATGTATAAATAGAACAATTAGCTAGAGCATCGATTAAATATCATTTATTGAAATTAGCGCCTTATAATTTATTTTCATATTTTATTTTGATGGCATATTTTTTAAAATGCCAGAGAGACTAATCTTTCACATATCACATTTTTACGGAAAGCTGATGCTTTCCAGCTATTTCACAGTAACAGCTATAACTTTAAATCTTATCTTTTAATGTAACGTTTATAGAAAATTCTCATAATATAGCAGAGTTAGCAGAATTAGTCATGGTGCGTCTTTCTGTATCTTGATATATGAGAACCTTTTTTCCAGTAGAGATGGCGCCATCATACAAAAATCGCCGCGCTGGCGTCACTTTGAATTTAGCGGCATTGCAATGGTCACTTTTCGGCGCATCGTCGCGGTTTATGTTGCGTTTATTTCATCGTGCGTGTTATTTTTGTATTACAGTAAATCAAGGAGTGCAAATCACCGACAAATTATATCGAGATATCGTACAAATTCGCCATCGTGAGTGCGCGAGAAAGAAAGGCGAAGGAAGGTCGATTTTCGAGCGAATGAAGATACAATTTGTTATGCGACCGAAGTGTTCTATCTTGCAAAGGTAAGCCCATCTTAAAACCGCAGACTCGCTTTTTTTCTTTATTAAAGAATAAACCGCTCCGATTTTCCAATTTGATATGTATTATGTATAAATAGAATGATTCGCTAGAAAATCGATTAAAGATCATTTATTGAAATTAATGCTTTATAATTTATTCTCATATTTTATTTTGATGGCATATTTTTTAAAAGGCCAGCGTTCAGAAAGACTAATCTTTCATATATCATATTTTTATGAGAAACTGACGCTTCTCTAGCTATCTTACAGTACCAGCTATAACTTTAAATCTTATCTTTTAATGTAACGTTTCTTATAAAAAAATTGTCATAATACAGCAGAGTTAGCTAATTAGTCACGGCGCGTCTTTCTGTATCTTGATATATGAGAATCTTTTTTTAAGTAGAGATGGCGCCACCATACAAAAATTGTCGCGCTAGCGTCTCACTTTGAATTTAGTGGCAATGCAACGGTCACTTTTCGGCGCATCGTCGCGGTCTTTGTGTTGCGTTATCTCATCGTGCGTATTATTTTCGTATTACAGTAAATCAAGGAGTGCAAATCACTGAAAAATTGTGTCGAGATATCGTACAAATTCGTCATCGTGAGTGCGCGAGAAAGAAAGGCGAGGGAAGGTCGATTTTCGAGCGAATAAAGATACAATTTGTCATGCGACCGAAGTATTCTATCTTGCAAAGGTAAGCCCATTTTAAAACAGCAGACCCGCTTTTTCCCTAATTAAAGAATAAACCGCTCCGGTTTTTCAATTTGATATGTATTATGTATAAATAGAATAATTCGCTAGAAAATCGATTAAAGATCATTTATTGAAATTAACGCTTTATAATTTATTCTCATTATATTATTTTGATGGTACTTTTTTAAAATGCCAGCTTTCAGAGAGACTAATGTGTTATTTTTGTGTTATAGTAAATCAACAGGAGTGCACATCACCGAGAAATTGTGCCGAGATATCATAAAATTCGCCGTCGCAAGTACGCGAAAAAGGAAGATATCGATTTTCGAGCCAAGGAACATACAATTCGTTATTTTACCGAGACTACTTCTATCTTGCAAAGGTAAGCTCATTTTAAAACCGCAAAACCGCTTCAAATTTTCAATTTAATGTGTACATTTTCAATGTAATGCGTAATTATTTATGAATAGAACAATTCGGTAGAGTATCACGCACGATAAAAGATTTGAGATTAACATTTTACAATTTATTATCATTATTATTTCTTAATGCTTCGCGATAAAATATTTTATGATTCTGGCGAGAATTTTAATATCCAAAAAAATATAACAGTTTAGTTATCGCAAAATAAGATGAACGCATTTCGAAGAACTTTTGACGCATTTATAAGCGATGTTCAAAATGTCGATGTATAAATGCTCGATAACTTTCTTATCCTCCGACTAGAATGGCGTTGGAATGCGACGTGCTTACGCGACGAAGACGACACGTTCTAATGTGCTGCAACGGGTGCAGACTGGCGATAGGTGACAGGAATACGATAAGGACCACCGTTGTGTTTAGGTCTGTTAGCGACCGCGTTGTCTTGTGTCGCCGTCTCCGGACGGTGGAGAGTGAAAGGGAGATATCGCCTCATATCACATACACACACAACGGCGTATATACCATTATGATTCGGCCGCGTGCATATATACACCAGCTGCACCCAGGAAGACAGGATGCGCACATCCGCGCGAGACGTGCGGCGTTATCGCGATCGCCAATCGTCGTGACGTCAAGATCGTATGAATCTAACGCATACGAATCTGAATCTCATCGCGCGGATGTCTACTTGCGTTTTCGAGTATTCGTAGCAAACGTTAATTTTTCGATACGACGCGCAGGTTCGACGATTATCAATTCGGTTCTCTTACATTTCTCAGATCAGGCGTGTGTGTCTTCTGATTAAATGCTAAATAAAATAATAATAAAAAAATGGAACGATAAAATAATAATAAAAAAATAGAACAGATGTAATAATCATAACAGAATATTAAAAGGTAAAAGGATTGCTAGCGTGTTACAGATACAATATGTCATAAATCGCAGTCCAAATTAATTATCAGAGATTATTAATTATAAGTGAATGAGAAACAAAGAGATAAAAAGAGAAAAAGAGAAAGAGAGAAAGAGAGGATATGATAGCGGTTTATTTTATTATGGTAATTTTTTAAATATAATACGCTATTCAATACACATTTCGAAGGATTAAACCATTCGCAATGGTAGTCTTTAGAAACGCATAACGTGATCCTTGAATAGTTCTGCGTGCATGCGTACATGTATGTATAACATCACTGATATTTCATGAACGAGCTTCGGTTAAGCATGTATCGGATAATGTAACAATATCATTTGTACCATTAATACCGTTTGCCCCGGATTGTGTGTAAATTTCATTATACTTGCATTCGCATTGTTGACCGCAATTATCTTTATAACGGCATAATGTGCGCGATATTATACGTCGTTAATTTATCGGTCGCCATTTTACCCGATCCTATTTCGAGTATAATGGGAAATTCGGAATTGACCAGTGAGAATGTACTTAGCATCGATCGCACGATTCTCTGAGATCGACACGTTCTTTTATACGTGACGATGGATTTTTCTATTTAATTCTTTAACCGATAGAAAAACCTACAGTTATGCATTTTTATTCCGTCGATTCATCTTCATCGCAATTCTTTTCCCTTCAAGATGATATCGAAAAATAAACCTCGAGTGTATTGACGCTTCTCCTATCACAAGATATTGACAATAAATTCGATTATGTCTAATATGAACGGCATTAACGGTTTTTCAATGTTAATATCTAAATATTAAATTACATAAAATTGATGGAAAAGAAAGATGCGAAAAGTAAAATAACAGAAAAATGATTTTTAAAAATAATTCAGGTATACTACAGAGGGAAATAGCTTTTTAGATTAGTCCGAAGATTACTTGGAAGAGATAAATTCATCCAAAGCGCTGGCAAAGAGAGAGTGCCGTAAGAAAAAATACATAAAACACTGAACAGCCTTCGAAACCGTGCATATGTATTAAGAATGTACCTTAAGATCTTATGTACGATTAAGTACAGATTCTCAGCAGCTCTTAGAGTATATATTTATGTATATACGTATTTTTCCAGCATAACACATATACTCCAATCTGGATTGAGAGAAGAGGCCCCGTCGGGAAGGAAATGAGACCGAGGGAAACGTGGAGTGCATGGAGAGAGACGCGTCGGGCGACTGGAAAAAGTGGAGAAGCTTGGCGAGGACGAGAGATGAAGAAAGTAAGAGAGTGAGTAGGAAAGAGAGAACGAACATTATTAACACTATGCATCATATACCGACTTCCGAGGCCGAGGCTTTTTATCGCTCGGAAGATAGGTAAATCACGGCGAAATATCAGAAGCTGACGACTTTTCTCGCCGCACACTTTACTCTGATTAAACCCCGCTATATTCGCGGGTGCGAACAGAGATGTTTGACTGTAAGATTGCCTCGGGAGAGTTTCTCACTTTTGTCTGTTGCACGCTCCGGAAGTACGGCATCAACATCTGTAACTCCGCGATGTGAGTGAGAAAGAGAGAGAGAGAGAGAGAGAGAGAGAGAGAGAACTCTCTCATAAAATTCATTCCAACGTAGATGTTTATTTTAAAAAGAGTAATATAGAGTCGTTTTAAATATATCTTTTTTAATAAAAAAAGGATCCTGAGGTAATCTTATTGTATTAATACAATATTTGATATCTGTGTACTTTGCGAAAATAATTGAAATTAATTAATTAATTGAAATTAATAATTATTTTCTTTTAAGAGGATGCTAACATAAATGTTATATAATGTTTTTATTAGGATAATATTTCTTTATGATTATTATTCATACGGCTTATATTTATTCTGCTGCTAAAACATCTATTCCAGATGAATTTTTATACAGCTACAATAACAATGAAAAGAAATACACGGGAGTTTTTTTCTCCTTACATTCGCTTCACCGTGGACTCGTAAACATAAATCGGTTCCCGCGAGATCGATGGCGCACGCCGTGCACACGGTACATTTCCCGCGCTTTACGGATGTAACCTGTGTTGCAACCCTATTTGCCACTCCGCATCTGTACGTCTACGAAATTTCATTTCCAATTCCAATGGACACCAATTTCCAAATTGAGCGCCGTTGCTGCGCCCGCGGTTCACGAGCAATCGTTTGCTCGGCGCTTACGAGAGAGGTGGCCGTTTCTCACGAACTTTATGATTTGAATTCAGAGCGAGAGTCGGTGTCGTTGCGTAAAAGAAATACGATTTTACTTCAAACTTGACTGTAGCTCGACGAATAAAAATTGGTTTACAGGCGATAACACATCGACGATATTTCAGAGATTGAGATTGTCATATATTATATCTTGATAGGAGATATTTAATTGGCAAAGAAATGCTCCGATGAACAAAATTTGTTTTAACATACATCACAAATCGAGTAAAAAGCGCATTCATATAACGATTATTTAGTTATCAAAGCAATCGCATCGACAAAATTTATTTTGCCATCAATATATAATTCATTTAATGAATTTGATTGAAACAGAATTTGTTTGAAACAGATATAATCATTAGTTTTAAACAGTTTCTTCTGTTAACGTAGATAGCGGAAGATTCGATCAATAGATACGATCAGACTGATAAATTCAGCAATTTTTTAATAATGGATATAAAATGGGGAAAATGTAAAAGGTAAAACCTCTTCGTAAATTAAAATATTAACGACACGCGATAAAAGCATCGTTGCGTAGAGTAACATATCGAGCGTAGATCCAACAAGCATAACAGTAGAACTTGATTATCCGATAGTTTTAAAGGAGGAGAATGCTTTCTCGGCGAATATCGCTGCAAGTTTATGGACGACGAGCGGATGCGAGCGCGGTGGTTCGCAACAGATACCATCTAGATGTGTTGCATTCCATTTGCCGACAAGTTCGGTTATAAGATAAGGACACGACGAGATCTTCCGGCTTTAACGCACGTTGGACTGGAATTCGAGCAAGCGACTTTGGGAGTTGATAACTCCGGGATTCGCGGAACGTGTACGGGACACACGACTGGCATTAAGCCATCCCGCATTAACGACCTCAAGCAAAACGAATTAATTCTCTTGATATAGTTCGACTCATATCGCGACTCCGATCGTTTCGCTCAATTTAATTCATTCTTCTCACTTTGTACAATCGCGTCAATTCACGCGTACTGTTGCGCTATCGTCGATTATATACATTCGATTTTATACATACCTCGTATCTCGTTCTCTCTTTATGCAACGCGCGATATAAAATCTACATATCGCGTAATGTTCCTTTGGAACGCTCGGACACATACATACACACACACATAACACACGGTTATCGAAAATGCGCATTTTATTTGAAATTTTGAAAGCGCGCGGCTTGACAGTTTCCCCTATGTAACACCGTACGAAAGTGCCTCTTCCTTCTGGATAATACACGGAAGCAGTTCCAACGACATGTAAGATTCAACGCGCACGATGTGTATAACTCCCGATAAGGACCAAATCTTTTGCGCGAAACGCGCGTGGCAAACGCGGTACGAAACAAATATAAAAATACCGAGATTACGTGAAATGTTGCGTGCAAAATTTATTCCTTATATATAGGGCGCCTTTTTCTCTCTCTCTCTCGTTTTCTCTCTTTTATATACATATGTTAAAACTCCGCCAATTTGCGTGTGTAAACGACGATTGTAATTAAGATAGAGCTAGTGCAGATATTTGCGCAAACATATTTGAAGCGAATATTTATAGGAGGTAAAAATATTTTTTTTTTACCTGTGTCAAATCGCAGGGTACGCGTGTGGAAATGCAACAATTTTGATGTTGCAGATACGGAGAGAGACATTTCTTGCGGCAATCTATCATCGCGAATAAATATAAAGATAATTCTCGAGTGTTCGTAGCATCAAGATCTGAATCCGCGCCGACTTCGATCCTTGAAAATACTATGCGTATTGCGTACAAGTCATTAAGCATTTCTGTTTTGTATATATGCTAGCAATTATTTCCATGTTTAAGACGTTAGAAACGTCGTTATCTTATTACGAGCACATTAACACATCGAGTGTTCCGATTTAACGTGTCGAGATAACGGTTTAGGATAGATTATCTTTGAGATAGTCAAGTGAGATGATGTCTTGCCGAAGTAAAATTAAAAACTATATATTTACCAAAATCGAGACGAGAAAAATACTAATCGAATCTCGTGCCGTACTGAAACACATATTGTATCAACTTGCAATCGCGTCGAATTTTGTCTTTTTACGAAAGAAAGAAAGCCCGCTCCGTTCTCTCTCCGCATTGCAGTTCCACGCATTTCTCGCATTTTATCGTCGCAACGATTGATGAATTTTCACGCACTTTGACGTGCGCGCCTCTCGCAGTTATGTATGTATCATCGCGGGCTATTATTTCGGACAGCGAAACGGCCAAATCCTCTCCAAGAACAGCCGGCTTAAGTTGGCGGGATGCTGCTCCCATCCCAACTTAGCTAATTGCGCTTTAGACAGAGGGTCTTCCGGTATTTATATCTTTGCTCGCGTAGCTTAAGCTATTTCGCGGTTCTAAAGCAACGTGCTTATCGTGCTTCAAGAACGTTGGATTGGCACGGTGAATGCGTTCCGCTTCCGGTAAGGATAGGAGAGTACTAGTGTCTATCGTCCCGTTAACTCTCACAACTTCGTCGTCATTATATAGCTGTCGCCATTATATATTACATTCAAGTGCTTATAAAGAACACATACTAACGCCTCTGTAAACGTGGTTGTACGAGCATTCCAAAGTATATCAGTAGATTATAAACTAAAATTATAAGCTTCCCAAAAACATTATTGTTTAATAATAGTAATCGGTTATAATCTGTTATTATATTATAACGCTTAATAACATACCTCCATCACGGTAAGATCGATGGCGTAGTCGAGTCACTAATCGTATTTTTTCGTTTTTTCCCAAACTTTTGACCCGTCGAACAAAACCTTTTCGCGAAAAAATCCAACGTTAGAATGATGCTAGTTGACGGAGATATTAGTACTCTCCGTTGGTATGCTTCGCGAAACGCGAGGGAATTCGTGCTGACGCTTGAAAGGCACATCTCGTGAAAAATGCGTCGGGCGATTTAGAGTGACGTCGACCGAGAGGCATCGCCCGAAATTTTTTTTTTTTTTTTTGCCACTGCGCGCAAAATGTTCGTAAACTTTTAACCCGTCGATTAGCTTTCATCAAGCCCTCTGGAAGTCGGTGATGTTGTTATATAAATTCTGCGACTTTTTTTTCTAGCTGTTTCTCTTTCAAGCAAATGTTAATTTGTCGAGCTTAACTTGTATAAGAGTTAGATCCAACTAATAGAGGTGCACTCACGCTTTTCTTTTATATTCGATCTGATTGTAAGCGATGTCGTAAGTTCTGATCATCTTATCGAGCGAACAAAATAACTGGATGAACGTTCATTCTTAACAACGGTATAGAATAGAAACGGTCGCTTTAATTCCATCACACGCGTGAAATTTTTATATATTATATTTATATTTATGCTACGAAACGAGCTCGCTAGAGCAGGATAACGGCGAATCTTAAGACGTATACACGTATGCACGTACATATCTATCTTGGCAAGATTCCTCTCAGACGACCGTCTAGGGAAACATGTTGTCAAATATTCCGGCGTACCCCTCGAGGCTCGTTCCTCTTCAGGAGTGACTTCGGATTCGTCTCTCGACCGCTCGTTTCCTTCCGTCCCTGAAGAACTTTCGCGACGGTCACTGCGCCGATAGCAACTTGAATGACGACGACGACAGATCTCTTGACCTGTAAGAGGACAAACGGTTCAACTGTCCGTACTTGAAATTCTTAGCTATGCGTCTTCCGATTGGTTATACCCTCGGTTAGGGTATCAGCCTATTCGAAGGGATGAGAAAGCGGGCAATAACGCGAATTGGACATAAACTATTGGCACATAGTTATGAAATATATACAGGTTCTCCCATATAAATAGATACAGAGCGGTACTACTTTGTATTCTTTGTCGAAAAATAAGCATCTTTTTTCTTTAGTAAAATTTTCGGAATATGTATTTTCAAAATATTCCATTTTTTTTAAATATTATATACTTATTGTTTCTTGATTTTTCATGTAAATAATAAGTTTAATATCTTAACTTTTACAGATATATATTGAAATTCGACTTATATTTCTATTATGTTCTATATTAATATCACATTAATTGTAATATTGAAGGATTGAAAATTAGCATTTTACGATTAAATGAATTCAGCAATATTTAATATGTAAATATATTAAGATATATATTATAATTTATTACAAATATTTTAAAAAATTTTAAAATGAATTATAAATCAAATATCACAAATATTAAATACATGCAATTTAATATCGTAATATTTATGCATTAAACTGACACATGTGAATGCTTAAATCGGAATAAAATGTATATCAGCGTAATTTCTTAAATTACAATTTTTTTTATTCGGATACGAGTCGAAACTAGCGGGGGAAATTTCGCATTTTTAATTATTTTACCGTTATCTATTATTATCGAATCGATGCGGTTAACGCGAGCTCTTTGAATACTCAACATCCACCTACGTATCCGTGTTTACCGAATCGAATCCGTTGTTATGTCATCTTCATGTCCCGCCGTCACTTCACGGAGTTTGAGCGCTTCATTTACGTAATATCGAGGTTCCTGCAAAGAAGAATCGCGACACCGTCGCGTCGCGTCAGCTGTAATTTGTATGTCAAAACCGATTAACCATAGGGGTCCCGAATTTCGCGGAATGAAACTGGAGCACCCATCGGTTTTGCATTTAGCGATTGCGGCGATGCTGTTGCGGTCGTCCGTCAATCGCAACGATATATACGACATATCGAACCGGACCGCAAAGACACAAACTGTAAGCGACGAGTTGTTCAAGCTGCTGTAATTCAATGCGTCAAAACTTTTGACGCATAAATGAAGCGCGAAATTGTTTGGATAATCTGAATCACAATTCTCCCCTTTCAGGAACAATTTATCCGCGTTCTGCATTCCATACTTAATATCTTCTGCGAAGTTTCAAGTTAAGATTTTTTGTATATACGTACAACGCAACGATATTTCTTTTTCCCGATAAAATAAATATAATATAAAAGATTAAATCTAATCCATCAATTAGTTCTCTTCCATTCGCAATCGTGTATTTCTATAATCTCATTTGAATAATTGCGCTCGTGGCAAAGACACGTTCGGCGTAATCGCCCGTCAATGGGTAGCATTATCGGATTCAACGGTAGTCGAAATCAGCTAACTGGACGTAAAATCGATCGGCACGAGCGGTAACACATAGGCAAATCGATGTTAGCCGCGCGCGTTCTAATATTGTAACGAGGCACTCAACATATACACACACACACACACACACACATATATATACATACACGTGAGCATATTTAATCGAGGTAGATTTGTGCACCTGCAATTGTAACGTGCTTTACGGAGAAGTGCATTCTTTACGAGGAAGATAAATTCATATATCTTGGAAGCATTCCTCTCTTTTTCAAGTTACTCCTCGGTGTCTCGAAATTCTGAAAAATTCGTCGTAAATCGCGTCAAGAGAGAATACAAATAAAATTCGTGATTTGCTCTAAAAAATATAGAAATAAATAAAAAACTCACGCTTTATTCAGAATAAAAATAATTTGCTTCAAAGTTACTAAAACATTCAATTTCGCCATTTTACATGCATCTTTATTGTTTGTTTTGTTACAAGCGCGTTGATATTTGTTAATCCCTATTTTTTGCTCCTTCGTTATATCCCTTACATTTTTTATGATGGAATGTAGAAGAGGCTTCGTACGCGATATAGCA
The DNA here is from genome assembly GCF_003651465.1 of Formica exsecta. Classification (NCBI taxonomy): domain Eukaryota; kingdom Metazoa; phylum Arthropoda; class Insecta; order Hymenoptera; family Formicidae; genus Formica; species Formica exsecta. The sequence continues at coordinate 118,493 of NW_021853643.1, read as the reverse complement.
CGCGCGTTTAAAGTGTTGTAGAGTTCGCTAGATTTCGTCACTGAATGCAATGAATGACGAGTCGAAAGATTAGCATTTATCTCTCTCTTTTCTTCTTTTTTCTCTCGCGTTCTGCATAATCCCAGTCCTTCGTTTTCCTTCAATTTTATCTGTACGCTTTGCTCGTCTCGTTCTGCCTCCTCTCTCTCTCTCTCTCTCTCTCTCTCTCTCTCTCTTTCTCCGTATGTTTCGTATGGTCCCTTTTTTACGACTGTGCTATTGCATCAACCGTAGGATTAGTTATTCGCGAGCGCAACATATATGCTCGCGCCGCATGTACGGTCGCGATATTCCATTTTAAATAAATTTCGTCGCGCCGGAAAAATTAAATATTTTTGACGGGAAAAAAATTAAATCCTCTCTCCGCTGGCTGTTTCGCGAGAAACGTTTTCGTAAAATCATCGCGCACATGATGGCGGAAGGATGCGCGTTACAAACTTCGCGCGTCTATTTGCTTTGAATATTTGCTGTACATATTGACAGAAAAGAAAAAAAAAACACGTTGGTTAATACGCTTAACATGAAAAGATAATTATGCGCGTTTTGCAGATTCATATATGTGCGAAAACACGTCAAAACGACGGCTTATACTTTGAATAATCTCGTTCAATAACGCCAACCGTCAATTTTCGATTCCGTAAAATATGTATAATTTTTGCATTTTTTATAGGACTCTGTTATGTTATACGTACGTTACGCTCGCGTTTTCGATTTTATCATAAACGTTTCGACCTTCAAGTGGATGCCAGCAATCTCGCTGTAGCAAACAGAGCGTTAACTGCAATTGATATGTTTATGGTGCGTCCCGTCAACGAGCGGTTTACAAACTCACGAGAATTGTTGGAACGCGCGATAGTAACATTTCACCCAGTTACACACGTAAATCTCTACAATAAAAATCAAATATTTCAGCCGTCACGTCCAAACCGTAACTTTCATGAAACCGCATGACGCTAGTTGAACCGCGAGGGAGAAGAGAGATAGAGAGAGCCTTAGACATTTATAGGAAAAGCGCGACACTTTGGTAATGCATGCCTCTTATGCGTGTCTTTCATCGATTTTTATTTATGTTGTTGGATTGTGAGTATATTTTAAGTTATATTTCATTTATAATAATCTATAATGTCATCTCTAATCTATAATGCATTATATGTGAAAGTTGTTATTTTCAAAGAAATCAGAATAACAAATCCGCGATTAAATTGGGTTTATATACAAATTTAATTTTCTCCATTCTGAGATGAATTTGTTTCAAGCTCTTAAGAGAAATAGATTAGATGAAAATTACATTAGATATTTCAATCCTGATTTTACGTAAGAATTATATGATATCGTCAAAAATAAATTAGTCGTCATTTTAAAGATTAATTTTTCAAATTCTTAAAAGAGATTAGATAAAAATTTCATTGGACACTCTAATCCTGGTTTTATATAAGACGTACATATGTACGATGTCGTTTAAAACGAGCTATAAATCTTTATCGTTAACTGTCGAGTCGCATCGGCGGCAACAGAATTTTTCTCAATTTGCGAACAATTGACCGACCCTTTTGCTCCTATTAACGATCGTATGTTATCTCTCTCCCCTGTTGTTCTCTTTCTCTTTGTTGCCCAAAGGATTAGTGACAACGGTACAGGGACGTGCAATGTGGATACGTGTGTGGGCGTCCGCGTGGGCAGCTCTTTGAGTACGGGTGCATGTGAACGTGTAAAGAGGAGAGTCGAGAGGAGGGTAGGGAGGAATACACGAAGAGGATGAGGGTGGCCATGGGAAAGAGAGATAGAAAGAGGGAGTTGGAACGGACGAATGGACTGAATATTTCAGTCGGCAAGCAGACTCGCGTCGAAACGAACTCTGGCTTTAGTCGGAGTATAGGTCAGGGTTCAGTTCTTAACCTGGCTTCAACACGAAACTCTAACCGCGTAAAATATACAGCATCAGGAACACCCCGCCTGACGAAAAGAGGAGAAGGAGACGCCGTTTTCCGCCGCGGTTCTTCAATGTTGCTTTCGATTCAGAGCTCGCCAAGTATTTAGTATTTCCACCGGAAAGTCATTTCCCCTTCCGATTTAAATGGCCACGAGTAATCCTTAAGCGTATTTAGAGCCCGACGTCTGATTGCGTCTCGCTGACCTTTGCAAAGTTAGTATCTCATTTTTCAAGATTTTGATGTAATCGAGTTCTGGTTTTTCTTGCAATTTCTCGAGAATTACAGATAGCGTCTTAAAAGTTTTATTAAAAAGTATTATGACTGAAGTTTTTCGATTTATCATTGAAATAAAAAAATTATTTTTATCAGTTTTTTTACACATATCTACACGCTTATTTTTTATATTAAATTGATTTTATATAAAAATCTGTTTAAAACTTATAGAATATTTCTGATTTATTAGAAATTTATTAAAAACTCTTTGACGAAAAACCAGAATCCGCTCTTAATTATATCGAAATCTTTAAAAGGAGATATTAACTTTATAAATATCCGCTGTATATATCCGCTATACATATATATCTTTTTATGAATTTACGCGATGCACTCTTCTCGAAAGTTTACTTTGTACTTTTTGGATAAGCGTATATTTCCTAAAGCAGTGGAATAGATCAAAGGGATAATCGAAGCAATTTAAAAGGCGTCAATTTAAAATCAACGAATCTGCGACGATAAGATCGAAAGATTATTTATATAAGCATAGTCGTTCAACGATTATATTTTAGTTTCGCGAAATTAAAAAAGCAGCCTGTATTTCTCGTTTAATGCTGTGCGTATCGCGATGGAATGCGCACGAACTCCCGAGACGCGAGGATTTCAATGAATCTTTTAATGGTCTTGCCATCGATCCTGGAGATTTGTAAAAATATAACGTTTTCCGGCGTGCCGGAGAGGTTACGAGAGCATATCGATCGATCAATTGCACAATACGCCGGCATTCGTATCATGACGGCGAATAAGAAAGAAACCGCGAGCGGTTTACATTGAAATTTAAATCGTCTATCGTCGATTTTTTATTCCGCTTATACCGTGTTGTATAGTAGCGCTCGATCAAGTTCGGCGAGTTGCCAGAAAGAGGGAGGATGGGTAAAAGAGGAGGAGGAGCTAGAAAAAAAAATTGTTTCTCTTTGTGTGTGCACGATCGTTGTAAGCTTTGAATCACAAATTGATATATGAACGATAAAGAGGCTGGAAGATAAAACTGTCGCGCGACCGTGTCGGCTACACTTTGCTTTTATAATTACGAGGAAAACGTTTGACACACACACACACACACACATCACACGCATTCTCTCTCTCTCTCTCTCTCTTTCTCTTTTGCCTCTTTCTCTCTCGCTTTGCCGGCCGGTCGTCCATTCCGTGTCGGTCGACTTTGTGGCTTTAACGAGGTCCTCCGCCATACCTAAATATAGGTAGCAATTAGCGAGAGTAACCGAAACGTCGTGTCAATATCGACGATACTTTCGATCCACGTTTTGATTCGATTCAATTATTGTATACAAGTGGAATTCCGTTAATGTGCTGATTTGAACTTAATCTCCCTATAAGCTTCGTTAATAACAATCGATTCGATATTACCGTTTCATGAATACACAATTATATTGTCATAAAATTTCATTCTCGTTAAATATTTGAACATGCAGCAAACATATTGCGAAAAATTCGCGAGATCTGTATATTATATTATTTATTTAATTTCTTTCCTCGCTGAATTTGCGCCACGTATAGACGGTGAAATTAAAATATAATAAATCAAAATAATCAATATTTTATGAAGGAAACTGAAGAGAGAGAGCAGACGTATAAAAACGGACATAATAATTTCAAGTATAGTATGTATATTTTAATGTATCTTATGTGTAGTATAAGTATTACAATGCATATATTCAATCGAACCGCAAAATTTTCTTATTTCTGTCACGTCAAAAATTTGATTCGTGTAGAGAAAGAGGGAGGAGAGGAGGCGAAAGGAAGAGAGAGAGAGAGAGAGAGAGAGAGAGAGAGAAGAATCTTGCATGCAAGGATCGTGAAACATACGAATGATGTGCAATCCGCAGATGTATGAGAAAATTTCCCCTGACGACTTCACAGACCGTTCTTGTATTATCTCGCCAAATATATGTAGTATTTTACGTTTCCGCACCTACATAGTGCAAGAGAAATTTTCACTTGTCATTGTTATTTTTGCTGGACGGATTTTTTTATCATATTTTTTCCAATGTCTTTTTATGTCGCATGTTAATTTATCCTTGCGACCTCGTTCATACCTGAAGGAGCGTGAAATCACTCGACATGTTACACTGTCACTGTTGTATAAGGGACTTTTCCTTGGCTCGAGAAAGGTAAATAAATAGCGAGAGACGTGTCTAGATAGTGAGTAGAGAGAAAAAAAGTCTTTCGAAAATATACATTTTATTATAGGTATTTCATTATAAATAAAATATTTTATCATATAAAATTATATATATATATATATATAATTAATATATGTTGCACACACATTATATCGCGTATGATAAGATGTAAAATGTTTACATCTATCTATTATGAAGATAAACGAGCAATTAATTTTACAAAAGAGAGAGAGAGAGAGAGAGAGAGAGAGAGAGAGAGAGACAAAGTAACAATTATTAAATTAGATAAGTTATAAGTAACTTACCCCATATTTCTCGATCCTTCCTGGACCTTCATTTCCTTTCTTGCTCATTCTTTGTTGCTTCTTCATAGCAGTACTCATTTGCGAAGACACTAATTATGATAATCTAATCGGCAGAATGTGTGTTTGTGTGTGTGTATGTGACGACCACTTTATTATATCGAGAAAATGACGTAAAAATTTATAATCACGCAAAGTGTTACTCTATTCATTTGATATTTAAAAATTGCGCGATAAATATCGATTAAATAAATCATATATGTTTCAATAAATCACTATCGTTCGTAGACAATGATCGTATTTCGAAATGTAACTCGACGACACATGGAATAACCACTGTCTGCTCACTCGAATTACAACAAGGCGAATAATAACATACAATGTATAACGTATATACGTATAGCGTATAATGTATGTATAATACAATATGACAGCGATATATGCTGCTAAAATTCGGCATCAATCTTCAGTACGCAGTATAACGCGCTATTTATATGCCATAATCTTATTAATCAGATGGGGAGACTCGACGACATTCCACATATATCGCGCAGTATCTCAATTACAATCGCTTACTGATTTTTACATGTCGCATACGATGTGAGAAGAAGATAATCTATTTAAATAAATTTTATTTCAATAATTACAGAATTTTTCTTACAGAATCGCGAACTCCGCAAAGATCCGCAATCGCCGGTTGATGACAACTGACTGATTGCCGGTGAAATTTTCTGTTATGAAGTATGTATAGAAATTGAATGAGGACATTCAGAACGCGTGTTTATAAACACTGAGGTAAACATCGCGACATGTAGAAACCAGTAAATCAATCACGATGCTATGATTGACATACGAAATGTTTATATCTCAGATTATAAGATATCTTATAAATAATTTAGATTTAACACGATATGATCAAATAAGAAATTATTATAAGAAATTATAAGAAATAGCTCAGAAATGGTTGAGCTTTCAACCCACTAAGATTTTTTTATTTAGTATGGTGTGTCCTATCTACTATATAAATATTCAATGGTTTTTTTTGAACATCCTATATATATATATTAAATTAGAGAGATATACGAGAGTAGAGTATTGTTTATATATATATACACATACTTTATTTCTATTTTTTACTGCATACAGCTAACAGAAAATATTAAAGTATCCGGGTATTTTCAAATTAAGTAATATCGTTTCTCTCGTTATCAAAAAATGTGACATAAATAATATTACTATAGGGAGTTAGTGTTTTATGGCGTGATTGCGGGGATTCAATACTCCAGTAGATAACATACTGTCATCCTATATATATATTAAATTAATATATTAAATATTAAATTAATATATTAAATTAATATATATATAAATTATTTGCAATCTCTATGTAAGATTCATGATTATTTAAATTGTTTTTTTTTTATATAATAGTTAGATTTTTATTTGATTATATCGTGTTAAATCTAAATTCTCTTTCAGGCTTTTTCATAAGTTAATTTGCAAGAAGTCATAAAAATATGCGCGTGTTTTACTGAATTTCTTATCTTAAAAAAGGATTAATTATTTAATACGTATATATATTTTATACGTATATACACGTATATTTTTATTGTATTTCTTATTTGATATTATATAAACATTATTAAAATAATGTTATATATATCTTGAGAAACACCATTATTATACAAATTACAAGAGTGCACTTTCCTCTCTCTCTTGTCTAAGTAATATTAACTATATTTTCTCATTACATTTTCTAAAAAAATTAACCAAAAAAAAAAAAAAACGGCGCATTATTAGCCTGGAGTCATTGCGTTACGACATTAACGTACGCATATTACTTTTTATTCCCGAGACACGCAAAGAGATGCGCGTTTTTCTATTAGGAATTAAAACCAGATTTTAAGAGAATCCCTGACCGGTATTTAACGTGTGGCATCGCGAGGGCGGCTTGTGCGGTTTAAGAACAAAAACCAAATCACCGCTAAACGTTAAAGTGCGCCCCGCAGTTTAATTAGTAGCTCCGGATAGCGGAGAAGTTTCCTTCTGTGTAACCCGCGACGGCAAACATGGTCGTTTGAAGTTAACTGGCTCGCGAAAACCGACTGGCTGGTTTTTTTTACGAAAGTACATTTTCCGAGTAATTGCGCGTGTGTGTATAGATAAAATTTTACGCTTCAAACTTTCTTTTTCGGTCTGCTGTTTTTTTTCGCATGAATAATTCTACATAATATATATGACTAAATTGGAAGGCCCGCGTACGCAAGGTACGGATTAAGGTTGCACCGGAAACGCGCATAAAATGCCGACGCTAATGGCATTTTAATAACATATATAACGTACGTTGAAATAACGTAGAAAAATACTGATAATATATTTGCACGTTTCTCTACGAATTTTGAAGCATATATTGCGCACGCAAAGTAAAATATATTCTCACACAACCAGAGTAGGAAAGCGTAGGAAAATATTTGCTTTTGCTTTACATAATTCTGTTCGCATAGCTAATATAGAATGCCACTCTACATACTGTTTTTTTTATTTGTACACGGTTTCTCTCCCCTAATTATTATTTAGATATGTAAATAAAAATTTAATTCTCTCTGATATCACAAAAATTATGTAACATATCCTTTCAAAAGCTAATTTGGACGACAATTTTATGACATATTCCTATTGTTACAAATTGCATATTTCAAAAGAATATGCGAGTACTTAAGAAAAGTTCAGCATTACTTTCTCTTGAAAGAAAAATACATTTTGTTATATCATAAAACAAGAACGTTTAATGCAATTTTGATGGTAAAAGGGTAAATGTCCCTTATTCTTAATATGATTGGTTATTTTCCTTCCTGAATATTAATATTTAGCATTCCATTTTTGGCAATCACCTAAAAGTATTTTTGAAACAAATCACAATTTTGGCAAATTTGTGTAGTTTTTTTTAGAGAGATATAATTATAAAGGTATTTATTTTATTCTGAAAATATAAAGGTTTTAATTTTCTTCTTTTACACTAATAAGAAAAATCGCCTTCGCGTGTTTGCGTCAAAAAAAATCTGTAAAATATATTTCGATAAAGCTGGAATGTATATATATGTATAGATACGGCATACGTATATGTATATATACGGTTGAAACACCGCTGAAAAATATGGAGGACATTACACATTTGATTGATATACATTACTCTTTCACTACACGATTATCTTTCACTTGCGCAATCCTTTTACCCATGTCGTCTGTACAACTGCACACAGAATATTTTCATCCGCGTTCGATGACACCCTTTCCCTTTCTTTTTTTTTTTACAACCTCAAGCATCACATAAATCATGAACTTAGTTTTCGAGTGGTCTCCGAAAAGAGATACGCATGTCGCAGAAATGCGCCAGCTCGTGTTTTCACCGCTCGCCCGTCCGCTCCAGAAACGGCTGCAGCGTCGATCTTACTTCCTTCTTACATCCTCTCCTTTGAGAAGATCGGCTCTATTTTCATAATAACGAAATATATCTTTCCCTCAAGAGACGACGTTCTATTCTCACGCGATACGGTCCGTTTCGAAAGTGGGTCGCCCCGGGGCTACGACTCGGGTGTAAAAAGACGAAGAAAGAGGAAGATGCGCAAACACGTACATAACGCGACAGCCTTTGCAGATGTGCATTAAAGTGCAAGACGAAATTCGAGTGCATGCGTCACGTCGGCGGTGATAAATCTCGTCATTATCTTGGCGCAATTAATGGTCTTCGTTGATGATTTCGATCACGCCCTCGGCTTGAAAAGCAATAATTATTTCGGACCTCAGCTTACGCTCAGCTTATTGTGTTTCAATAACCGAAAAGTATTTTATTTCACCAATTACCGAGTATATATTTCGAGAGATGCCACATCAAAATATCTAGATTTATTATCTCAACTGATTCCGTTTCTGTACCTGCTAATTAAATAACGTGCGATATATATAAATATATGAATCTATTAAGGATATATAGTAATAGTTTGGAGAGAATTTTTAAAATATTTTGGTCTCTTTTTATCTAATTCATATTAATGCTTTTAATTTCCTGTTACAACTCCTGACTCTTTTTTTGTAAAAGATGGGAAAAATTCTTGTCTTTTCGTTTACATCGCTTTCGGTGTCGTATCCGTTGCGATTTAATGTTTAACAAGCACACTGTGATGCTGCTTATGATCTGAATCGAGAATTAGTAAAGAAGAGGCTTTTTTAATCGGCAAAAATTTGTCATCCGGCATAGCAGCCGTTTATCTCCGTTTAAAGTAAGATTAATGGTCGGCTATTAAATCTTTTCCGGTCGCGCGGCCTTGCGATTTTCGGGAATGCTATGCGTCGTTAACGGCATTCGGGCACACCTCACGTTCTCCTTTATGACCAGCGTCTTATTATATCCCCCCGATGGGGATTTCCGTAATGCGGGAAATACGACCCCTGGGACTTGTAACCGCGTTTTGAGATATAAACGTTTTTATATCGATTGTTTGCGCGGCACGCTCGGCTTTTTTCCCGCGTGTTTAAAACGCCGATTTATCCGCGGCGGATCGCGGCATCGTGAATATAGGCCGAACCCTCACGTAAAATCTCTCTTCTCCTGGCCGCACGTATAAATCTCACCGGACCTTCTAGACAACCGTTGGTCGTTATTTGAACGCGATGCCTTATTGATTCTCCCATTGTGTGTGTCTGAATTTAACCCCAGCAAATCTACTGTTGGATTGCAGTAGATAAAAAGAGGTATTAATCTCTATCACTCCCCTAAATAAAATCAGTGTATTATCATTGAAAAGCAGTGAATAATCACTTTTTTCAAAAAATAGCAATTTAAAATTACATCTTGCAAATATATACGATTATTATTATAGTACTGATTTTTTAATGAAATTTTACTGGTCACATAATAAATGGCACATAAGGCGGAGGAGCAAACTGTAAATGTTTTCACTGAAAATCAGTGAAATACTCGCTCATCTTGAAATCTAGTATTAATGCTATTAATCAGTGACATTTCCATTAATTCAATTTAAAAGCACGAGATATGATTTTATTATCGCTTTTTTAAAATTTTTCACCGAGAGATTTTAATCTCGATAAGTAGTTCTCGTTACCGCCTCATGTATAACTCTCCAATCTGAGACAATACAAAATAACAGTAATTGTTTATTTAGAATTAAAATATCAAAAAGAAGCTACTAAATATAGAGTTGTTATATATTTTATTATGCAGTAATTAGCGACATGTACGAATATTGATGACCAAATTCGAAAAAATAGCGATTTAAAATACTTCCATCTTGAGAGCCGGATGCATAATTTAAAACCCGAGAGAGAACTCTTTCTCCACTAACAATACCTATCTCATTAAAACGTACTACTAATCCTTTAGCTATATATAGGCAAGGCGCTGAATAAAACATTGATAATTGGATTTCAGGAGAATTTTGCGGAAATGGGCTTTTCTCGTACCAAGAAATTTTTTAAATACGCGACGCATGTATCAATATGCGCGTATCAACTCAAAATTTATATGTTGATTATACAGGTTCAAAAAAAAATCATTCAATATTTATATGGTAAATAGGACACACCATACTGAGTAAAAAGACCTTAGTAAACATAGGTCGAAAGCTCAATCGTTTTTGCGATATAAACATTCTTATATGTTAACATCATGATTGACTTACTGGCTTCTACGTGTCGCGATGTTTATCTCAATGTTTATAAACCGCGTTCTGTATATCCTCATTCAATTTCCATACATACTTCATAACAGAAGATTTCACCGGCTATCAGTCAGTTGTCATCACCCGGCAATGGTGGATCTATTCGGTGATTAGGTAGTTCGCGATTCTATAAGAAGATGCCAAGCGTGTATGGAAATGGAAGGAGGACATGTGAAACACCTTCTGCAAATATCGAGGTAAAGATTTAGATAAAATATTTTCTTCTCACGTCGCATGCGACACGTAGAAATCAGTAAATCAATCACGATGCTAATATAGAAAAATGTTTATATCTCAGAAACGGTTGAGCTTTCGATCAATGTATATATCAGCAAATATTTGCCGTAAATGCGATATCGCGTCGCGATTACATTACAAGATACATTGCATTACACGCGCTTTCGAACATCGCATTATTAAGGTTCGCGATATCATTCATCGTTATCCTATTACCCGGCCGAAGCCCATGCGATGTAGTGTTTATCTCATTAAGCGTGTAATGATATTTTCACGCGAGAGCGACGACGACTTTCGGACGTTGCTGTTAAAGGATGCCTTTTTGGAAAACTAATTCGCGAATACTTTTTGCGCGCGTTCGCGGCTTCGATTTAATTAGAAACGTGCGCCGAAACTTTGTGAGATGGAAACTTGTGAAAATTAATTATACGTTTCTCACACACATACACACTCTCCGTCGAACGATTAAAAGCCCATTCGAAACGCTCTTTGCAAAGTTCAATAAAAATAGTTCGCGTCTACTCGCGTTAACTGTTCCAATAGCGTAAAAAAATAGATGCAGCGCTGCTTTATTTGTCGCTGTTTAAATCGTTCCAGTAACACACATTGCTTCTTTTGTCCTAGATTAAGATGAGGAAACTACGATGGACGAAGCGATTCTATTTTTCCGTTTCTTAATTAATTATTTCAATTATTTAAATGGTGATATATTCGACGGTTCTGTTACTTGTTTAAATTTAAATGACGTCTAAAATTACAATTTTATTTAAATACACTTACTTGTCATTCACGTCAATTATCGTGAAGAAAATTATTTCAAGTAATGGATAACGCGAAGTATCATATATTTTTAAAATTCTCGCTCTCTTGACTGATATCAGTGAGATATTGATTTTTACGCTATTTTATATATGTATAAAAATAAATATATAAGTATATAAAATGTTTTCGGCTACGAGACGATTCGTATACTTTTACAAATGTCGGCGTAGATCTTAATGCACAGAAAATAATAAAAAGACAAGATTATCGAACTTTCCCCATTTTTTCAATTTTCGCATCTCCAACGAAGAAAAGTTTGCTCGACTGAACTTTGTCATTAACAGTCGCGTCTTACCTTAGTCATCGATAACTTTGACTCAAGCGATAATAAGCCAGTTAATAAGGCTTATTAAAATTGAAGAATCATGGCAAGGGGAGTTCGCGCGGGATCTAAATGTCTTCAACGTTTCAGCAAAGAGATGTAACGCGAAAGTTAATAGCAAAGTTCGGTACCGTAATTTAGTATCCGCATTTTATTATTTCATATTTTATCATATATATCTATATATTTTTTATTGTTTATAATTCTATCGTGTAGATTTAAAGATAAATGTAGCCGCCCTCGACTTGGTATTGTATTCATCTGCTGCGTGTAAAGGTCTCTCATTGAGGTAAACTTCGCGTAACGCGAATCAAAAAACCGCATTTAACGTTAAACGCGCGGTCGAACGTTCGGTGGTGCGAGTCTCCGGAGAATCGTTAACAATTTCTATTCGCCAAATATAATTCGTCACGTCGCAAACTGCGGAAATATATTCGTTACGGCGAGCAGCTCGGCATTATACAAGCGCTGGATTGGGAGTCATTCGAGGTTGGCCGCGGTAAATTGCTACCGGTAATGTCAGTTCTTAATAACGGTCCGCCAGCTGCTAATATCGATCCGTATAACGGGACGAACGTATTTTTCAAGCCTAGACCGCGCGCCCCCCCCCCCCCCCCCGTACTACGGTGTCGGTCCATGCGTTAATTAAGCCGACATGCATCCTCATTGCGCAAACGGCGGCGACGATTCCCTCCCCGATGTGTAATTTCGCGTCGAATTATATCGCGACATCCCCTTCCGAAGTCCCCTTCCCTTTCCCATTTATTCCTCGATTGATAAATCGAAAAGGCAGATTTTACATCCGGAGGGAATATCGAGTTATAAATTATAGGGTCTCTAATATACCGTGTTAAAAATAAAAAATTCACGTCATTTGAAGAATATAGACAGGCGTAAGTTTTCGAGCGGTGGAGAGAGCGGGGCTATAGTACGTTGCTGAAATTTAATCGAGACACGTTATCGACTACGGTTCGCGTCGATAATTCATCGTGAAATGCGCATTGCATATTTGCCCGATAAATATACCCGGCGCTACACCCTGAGGTCCGCCCTTCCGATTTCCATTCGCCGTCCCGCGCCGCGAGAGAACGGACTTCCGTATTAACATAAATGCATTACCGGGGGCGCCGGCGACAAGTCCCCGAGTGCTCTAACGAGTGAAAAATCGACGAAGCCGATACGGACGTATCGGACATCGCGAACGTGTAGTACGGCCTTGCTGATGTTGGTAGGTTTGTAACGAGGCCAGAGAGGAGAGGACTCGTTCTTCCTTTTGCCTTCGTGAAAGAGGCAGCGCGATCTAATTACGGCAAGAGTAGTAGCGAGTCGCGGAAATTCCCGGAAAAAACTACGGACCTTTCTTCGGCAGGCGAGAGATTGTTGTTGCTGGTACGATAGTCGGTAGCGGAGATGGCTCGATGCACACACATACAGTCTTTCTCTTTCTCTTCCTTTTTCTTTCTTTCTCTCCCGGCGATCTCCCGGCTGGTTGGCTTGGCTTAGCTTGGCTTGGCTTGACTTGGCTGACACTGGCTGGTGACGATCGATGCCGCTAAGATTCATTCCATTCCGACGACGTAATGAGGATGAATCGGTCGATCCGAGTCTGCGACCCTATATCGAAACGAGATGTATGTACGATGCGACGTATGTACGTACAAATGAAGGTGAACGTATGTGGCGACCCGGAGATAAATATCAGGGTCGCACTGGGAATTGCAGTTCCTCGCCGTGTGTTGCTCCGTTTCCCTTACGCCCTCACCACGGCGTGGTAAAAAAAGAACACGTTGACGCGAAAAGACGACGAAGGGAATTGTTTAGAATTTAGAATAATCTACCTGATGGCCCACGTCGATACTTGGCGATTCATATTTTGTTGCGATTCGTCGTCGTATAGACTGTGAATTGTATCGAGAGTCAAGTATCATTCGAGACGATGATGTTTTTTTCAGAATTATTTTCGTGACGTTTGAATAAATATCGCGCGTACACAGGGTGTTTTTTAAATTCCTCCGTCTCTGATGAATACGCGCGAAAGCTCGAGAATATTCTTCCGACTCTCTACGACATTTTCTATCCTGACAAATTGCGCGTGGAACGCACGCCCTGGGACCGATTTGCAATTGGAAAGAGAGAGAGTGAAAATGAGATAGTAGTTGGTAGTGAAGGAGAGGTCGAGTCATTGGAGAGAAAAGGGAAGAAAAGGTGAGATGGTGTGTGTGTGTGTGTGTGTGAGAAAGAGAGAGTCGGACATGAGAGGGAGTGGAGAAAGAGAGACCAGGAAAAGCGATGAAGAGATGGCAGTGGAAGGGGCGGATGAGGAGGAGGAGGAGGAGGTGACGGCGGTGGAGAGAGGGGTAGATTTGACCCTGCTTGTGCACCTGGATAGGAGGCTGTAATCAATACCACAGAAAGCGCGCGCTGCGCCAGGCTCACCCCTTATCCGTCCGCCTACCGATACCTGAATAAACGGCCATGTAGAGGCCCGTCCGCCTACTTTCTTTCATTCTTCCGCTCGATACGCAGCAAATACGTACTGTGTCCGATCCACATTTGAGTTCCGTTTTCGACCTGATATATATGACACGAGGTCATCTGACATTACCGTTGTATACGCGTCCTCGATTTTTCTTTCCTCCCTCTTCGGAGCAATGACAGGTCAAGGGATAGCAGTAGCTGTATCGTTTTCTTCCTATTACTATTTATGATCGCACTCGGTTTTAATTTTTTTTTTTATTGATATGTGTGAAAAATTGACGATGATTCTTGTAGAAGAGAAGAATAAAAAGAGCGGAGAGTTGGTATATAATATCGTCTAAATGAAGTTCCCAAAAGAAAAATTCTTATATATACATTCATAAAATATGTGGACCGGATCAAACTATGGAAGTTTAATTTATCGGTAATGAACATGATTTCATTAAAGATCATTGGCGCGTAATACACAGTATTTAATTGATAGTCCTTTGTATTGTATATAAGATGATTTTTATTTCCGTTTATCTGTTTTTGCTTGTTGACTTGTCCGTTTTCTTACATTTTATTTTTTTTATTATTATAAGTTCTTTCCTGAAACAAGATTACATAGTTTGTTGATGAATTTGTAATCCACGATTATAAACGTTATAATTATTCCACGTAGTAAGATTCTTTGATTAACTCGGCGCCGATTTCTTCTTAAGGAAAATTTTGATTGCATAGTATCTCTTCTCTTTTTAATTTTTCAGTATCCAATATTAAACATTCCGCTAACTAAGCCGTAAATTAAAATTCTCTTTAATTAAAGTTCACTTAAAATTAACCAAAGAATAAGGTTTTATTATTCATTAGCAACTTGGGAACTGGGTTCGCGAAATGCTGTTCAATTTTATTCGCCCATAATTTTATGATGATAGATGTTTCCAGATTTTTGTTACATAAAAAACAAATCGTATTCAGATTAAGTCAAAAGTTTTCACTACGGATGAAAACGTAACGAATGTTTGCTTTCCTTTCTTCGATTTGTTTTCCTCGCGATTTGCACAGAAAGAAATCGACGAACAAATTACGCGAAATATTTCGCATTTTTCTCGATAACTTGCATCCTGTCGCTCGACAGGAATTCTTCCCAAATCGCGGTTCGGCGAAAATATACTATTTTAATAGCCTCTCTTTTTTTCAAGCAAATTCGGGGAAATTTTCGCTGCCTCGATACATCATTCGGCTCTTTTTCGCGAGAAATAATATATATTATTTTACGTAGGCGTAACAAAAAAAAAAAAAAAAAAAAATAACAAGATATCTGAACTTTGACATGTCGGTATCTTTATTCGCACACCAAGTCGATGAGTAAAAATTTATTGGAAAAACACAAAAATATCAAAAGAGTTTGGCAGTTCGTTCAGAATAACTAGAACGCAGAAATATTTTGATATGAGAGCATCTCTCGAAATCGTGAATATGTAAAATGGAACCAGCCTGGCGGGATCTTTCGCGTCACTTACTTTTAAAGAATAAAGTTCTCACAAGAACACGCGAACTTTCTTACACGCACATGCGTGTGGCCGTAACAAATCAGCGAGTCCTTAGACAAATTAAAAGATTTAGCGAGACCCGACAGCGAGTAGGAATAGAGTAATCGTCCCGAGATCAAGCCGAGGTTAAACCGCAGGCGGTCTAATTGCGAGCGGGCTTTCCCTTCGGTAATCGGCGCGATGGGGATGTCACATTACACGTGTAGAGATAATGCATCGTCCATGCAAATTCGCGTCTTGCGTGCCCAACGTTTATCCCTCATCGGCGTCGTTCTCCATCGCGCGCGAGCCTCGAAAATGTATGTATGCTCGAGACGGCGATTAACGAGGGACCTCGTATCATCGATTTTAATTAGTCTATAATTATCGGGCAATCCTGACGGCATTCTTATCCATTTTGTTTGTCATTCTTACGCGAAGATTTGAGCGATTTTTAGTATATAATTATTACCATTGCGTTAACGATCGGATTTTCAGTCGTTTATGGCGAGCGATCTTAAAATTCTAAGTATTTCAAGATATACGTACTTGACATTTCAATTAAAAGTCCAAGGTTCGCAAATCTGCTATCTCATGCATCTCTTATGAAATTTTATTTCTTAACATTATTTTTCTTTCTTATTTTCAATCAGCCATGCAGCTTATTTTAACAAGCCATTCTCCATCAAACAAATAATAATATAAATAACAGAAAAATATATCAAGTTTTTTATTGATACAAATTTTATTTTTATTTTATATTGCTAAAATAAAAAATCAGTTTATAATGTCATCGATTCGCGCCTAGTTTTAATATATTTAGAATACTTACGTTGTGCGAGGAAAATGACACTCGTCTCGTTTGGCAGGGGAGATGATGGCGTAAACTCCAATGTCATTGGAAAATATCAAAACGAGATTTATACTGTTGATAATTTATTTCTGATTATAGGTACAATATACATCATAGGCTAGACGAAACACTTATTAGGTATATTAGCCTATCTATAAATGGTACGTGGTGTGAACGTAACACACAACGAGTTAGGAATGTAAAACGGATAGAAACTCATTACACATCGTCGCGTGCAACGCGACGTATCGCGAAGAAACGTAAAGTCGACCGATGGATGCGAGGGTGATCTCGTTCTTTTAGTCGTGTGTCTCGTCCTGCGCATTAGTTAAGGAAGGGACTTCCACGCAATTTCGCCTATGTGTCCGTATGTTTGTCCCTTATTTATGTACGCGTTAGTGTATACGTATGCAGGTGTATAAACGACACCTGTTTTTTTTTTTTTTTTTTTTTTTTTTTTTTTTTTTTTTTTTTTTTTTTATTTAACATCATTGTCGCGACATATCTTATCACTCTGTCTCCTTATTCGGCATAAATTTTAGCTACTTACTCTCGCACGAATGAAAGAGATGATCGAAGTATAATTCGATATAATATTTACACGGCCATTTATTAAGTAACGCGTCCAACAAACGGAACTGACGATACGCCGATATGCGATCCGATGACTTCGCGCGACAAGGTTTAGAGAACATAACATCATGAACAGTCCGCTCCATAGCTCGTACATAGGAGACGTAGAGCTCGAGAGAGCATAAGAAATTGCTGAAGAAACTGCGTGTAATGGCAGCTTCTCGCTTTCGAATTTATTCTCTACCTCGACTATATACTTGGTATAAAAGATAAGTGAAATTATATCTTATAGTTGACAATTAAATTATTTCTCCTCGTGTCATATATTATCAATCTAATATCAAGATAATTTTGTATGAAATTAGCATGTATACATTAGTATACATTATTAGATTAATCATTAAATATTTATTTAAAGTGAACAAAAAAAATTTTGAGATGTTATGAAAGGTACGCGCGATCTTCGTAGATTTACTTCTTTTAAACTCGTGAAACCGCATTCATCACATTGTGTATGTAGCAATGTTCGAATTTTTACTGAGACTGTACGCGATTCATTATCGGTACTTTATCGAATCCATTTCATCATTCGACAGTCAATTCAACTAATTTTATAAATTCGCCATCCAATCGTGCTTCTCTACAATTAACAGACGCGAACGATCGCATCTAAAATTCAAATCTACGTAACCAAGTATCCGTCGAGAGAGATTCTCTCTCTTTCTCTGCCATTTCACCAGATCAGATCGCAAATCGAATCGTACCGCATTTCTTCGCGCTACTGATCGCGCCCATATCGGCCGATGGCCCGATCTTCTCGATATTACCCCCCTCGCATTGGGGTTCACCGAGGGACGTGGGAGGGCGACCTTGACGGGAGGGAATCTCCGTGCGGTTGAGATTGCGAACGTCGAATCTGCGAAAGTTTTTTTTTTTCGAAACTTTCGCACGAACAGTTCCATTCGTACACGCTTCTCCTCACATCAGTGAATGGGTTCGCTTTGATTCGACTTCCTTTTATCCCCCTTTTCATACTTTCTCTTCTCTACTACGAGCTTCTGTGATTTTCTTTTCTCCCTCTCTCTCTCTCCCTCTGTCTTCTGTCTTTTATGTACCACCGAAGGCCGATTTGGGAAAGAGAGAGCCTTAAAGTTTCCTCGCCACTCCGACACTTCCGATCGGTTTCCCCCGATGCGAGACAAACCGCGCTTTCACGTACGCCACGTTTTTTCCGCTTACTTACATATTCACAGCTATAACTTCGAGATTCCGTCTTCTTTTCGCGAGAGAGATCGCTAAATACAGACGAAGCTATTCTCGTTCGGACCGAATCGATCACGCTTGGACGCGGCATCCTGGCCGGAAGATCTTGTTTCTGATATTGACATATTTACAATGCATGTATGTATGTATGTTTGTGTGTGTGTAAATGGGTGTGTATGTATGAAGTTTTAGAATAAATTACTCTAGTCGCACGTGATTGTTGATACCTTCAACGATAGCATATCGGAATATTGTGTTGCGCGAAGATGTGGCGCGCATTATAAAGTAAGGAATCAGTCTCTCTCTCTCTCTCTCTCTCTCGATATTTGCGGTACTTTTCATTGTCAATTTATTCGACAACTCAGAATTATCGATTGATTCCTCTCTCTATAAGGCGATCCACATATATCTTTTGTTTGGATTCGCGGAATCGAAACGCGAAAGTCAAGTCTCAACTAAGCGCCAGGAGTGATCCTTCGAGTTACGACAAACAGTATTATAAATTTTATTGTCCCAGAAAAAATAACCGTTCGTTAATTTAGTGTCTCAAGTTACTTAATTTAGCAGCTTAATATTATGTTAGTATCTTTCAAGAATGTAAAATTTGAAATATTTCTTCGCCGTAACTCGGGCTGCATCAATTTCGGTAGCTGATATACAACTTTCGCTCTTCGATCGCGAGGATGCCTCGAAGACATTTCACGCAGACGTAAATGCCAACAGAAAAGTTTGTCGGCTCGATATTCGAAACGGTAACGATTGTATCGGAAGTGGTCGCTTGGAGGAAGCGAGTCCTCGAGTATTGCAGAAGCGTTGCACGCGTTCGTAGAGGACTTTTGGACGCATCCCGAGCAGGATATGCGATTCGTCCGCGTGTGATCTCCGCGGACAGATGCGCACGGGGATGTTAGGAAGAAGACAGAAAGAGAGAAAAAAAAGCGGAAAAAGCGTAATATGTCGTAATTATCGCGCGACAACGCCGCCGCGTGTGGGATCATTAAAAAAAGAACAATTCACTCCCGTTCGCGTTCGACTTGAAAGGTTAATGAGAATGTTCGCGGGTCGAGCGGCAAATCGAATATCGGAAAAGTCATCACGCGCGCTCGATTCTGTTCGTACATAACGTATGTACCCTCGTGCACCCTCGCGGGACGGGCGGAGGGACGCGGAATATTTTAAGATTACGTTAAAACTATCCGATTTGGCGCGTGGCCATCTTCGCGGCGGTCTCGCGTGAGATTTACGAACGTAATTAGCACAGGCACACTCTGAGAGACACTCACAGAGACTCTCTCTCTCTCTCTCTCTCTCTCTCTCTCTCTCTCTCTTTCTCTCTATCTCTCTGAGATTCATTTTTTTTCTCAATATTTTCGCTATTTCACGTATCACACCTGACAAAGACTGTAAAGTACAAAATGTGTAAACGATAATTATAATAAAGGTTCGAAAATTTTTTTTCTTTTACCTTGACGATTTCAACGTCTTCGAAAGGTTTTCTAGATCGAGGAAAGATGTCCTTCACGCACACGCATATAAATTCGCGGCGTATGCACAGCCGTTGGCTTAGAGAACAAGGAATTCTTCTTCACATTGACTAGGCAGTAACGTTACAATGACAATAAGTTGCATGTATTAAGATGACATGGTGGAGTATGCGCGCGCGATGTTGGTAGCAACACGTTCAAGCATTATGGCTCGATTTAACGAACTACCAGCGGGCGTCTTATGTAATGTATTTGCGACGTCGCGACGTGCTCGGTCGAGCTCGTTTATGATGTCTAAATGTGACACACTAAATTCCGACGCTACTTACCTTGATTCTTTTTTTTTTTTTTTTTTTTATTTAACATCATTGTCGCGACATATCTTATCACTCTGTCTCCTTATTCGGCATAAATTTTAGCTACTTACTCTCGCACGAATGAAAGAGATGATCGAAGTATAATTCGATATAATATTTACACGGCCATTTATTAAGTAACGCGTCCAACAAACGGAACTGACGATACGCCGATATGCGATCCGATGACTTCGCGCGACAAGGTTTAGAGAACATAACATCATGAACAGTCCGCTCCATAGCTCGTACATAGGAGACGTAGAGCTCGAGAGAGCATAAGAAATTGCTGAAGAAACTGCGTGTAATGGCAGCTTCTCGCTTTCGAATTTATTCTCTACCTCGACTATATACTTGGTATAAAAGATAAGTGAAATTATATCTTATAGTTGACAATTAAATTATTTCTCCTCGTGTCATATATTATCAATCTAATATCAAGATAATTTTGTATGAAATTAGCATGTATACATTAGTATACATTATTAGATTAATCATTAAATATTTATTTAAAGTGAACAAAAAAAATTTTGAGATGTTATGAAAGGTACGCGCGATCTTCGTAGATTTACTTCTTTTAAACTCGTGAAACCGCATTCATCACATTGTGTATGTAGCAATGTTCGAATTTTTACTGAGACTGTACGCGATTCATTATCGGTACTTTATCGAATCCATTTCATCATTCGACAGTCAATTCAACTAATTTTATAAATTCGCCATCCAATCGTGCTTCTCTACAATTAACAGACGCGAACGATCGCATCTAAAATTCAAATCTACGTAACCAAGTATCCGTCGAGAGAGATTCTCTCTCTTTCTCTGCCATTTCACCAGATCAGATCGCAAATCGAATCGTACCGCATTTCTTCGCGCTACTGATCGCGCCCATATCGGCCGATGGCCCGATCTTCTCGATATTACCCCCCTCGCATTGGGGTTCACCGAGGGACGTGGGAGGGCGACCTTGACGGGAGGGAATCTCCGTGCGGTTGAGATTGCGAACGTCGAATCTGCGAAAGTTTTTTTTTTCGAAACTTTCGCACGAACAGTTCCATTCGTACACGCTTCTCCTCACATCAGTGAATGGGTTCGCTTTGATTCGACTTCCTTTTATCCCCCTTTTCATACTTTCTCTTCTCTACTACGAGCTTCTGTGATTTTCTTTTCTCCCTCTCTCTCTCTCCCTCTGTCTTCTGTCTTTTATGTACCACCGAAGGCCGATTTGGGAAAGAGAGAGCCTTAAAGTTTCCTCGCCACTCCGACACTTCCGATCGGTTTCCCCCGATGCGAGACAAACCGCGCTTTCACGTACGCCACGTTTTTTCCGCTTACTTACATATTCACAGCTATAACTTCGAGATTCCGTCTTCTTTTCGCGAGAGAGATCGCTAAATACAGACGAAGCTATTCTCGTTCGGACCGAATCGATCACGCTTGGACGCGGCATCCTGGCCGGAAGATCTTGTTTCTGATATTGACATATTTACAATGCATGTATGTATGTATGTTTGTGTGTGTGTAAATGGGTGTGTATGTATGAAGTTTTAGAATAAATTACTCTAGTCGCACGTGATTGTTGATACCTTCAACGATAGCATATCGGAATATTGTGTTGCGCGAAGATGTGGCGCGCATTATTCAGGAAGGAATCAGTCTCTCTCTCTCTCTCTCTCTCTCTCGATATTTGCGGTACTTTTCATTGTCAATTTATTCGACAACTCAGAATTATCGATTGATTCCTCTCTCTATAAGGCGATCCACATATATCTTTTGTTTGGATTCGCGGAATCGAAACGCGAAAGTCAAGTCTCAACTAAGCGCCAGGAGTGATCCTTCGAGTTACGACAAACAGTATTATAAATTTTATTGTCCCAGAAAAAATAACCGTTCGTTAATTTAGTGTCTCAAGTTACTTAATTTAGCAGCTTAATATTATGTTAGTATCTTTCAAGAATGTAAAATTTGAAATATTTCTTCGCCGTAACTCGGGCTGCATCAATTTCGGTAGCTGATATACAACTTTCGCTCTTCGATCGCGAGGATGCCTCGAAGACATTTCACGCAGACGTAAATGCCAACAGAAAAGTTTGTCGGCTCGATATTCGAAACGGTAACGATTGTATCGGAAGTGGTCGCTTGGAGGAAGCGAGTCCTCGAGTATTGCAGAAGCGTTGCACGCGTTCGTAGAGGACTTTTGGACGCATCCCGAGCAGGATATGCGATTCGTCCGCGTGTGATCTCCGCGGACAGATGCGCACGGGGATGTTAGGAAGAAGACAGAAAGAGAGAAAAAAAAGCGGAAAAAGCGTAATATGTCGTAATTATCGCGCGACAACGCCGCCGCGTGTGGGATCATTAAAAAAAGAACAATTCACTCCCGTTCGCGTTCGACTTGAAAGGTTAATGAGAATGTTCGCGGGTCGAGCGGCAAATCGAATATCGGAAAAGTCATCACGCGCGCTCGATTCTGTTCGTACATAACGTATGTACCCTCGTGCACCCTCGCGGGACGGGCGGAGGGACGCGGAATATTTTAAGATTACGTTAAAACTATCCGATTTGGCGCGTGGCCATCTTCGCGGCGGTCTCGCGTGAGATTTACGAACGTAATTAGCACAGGCACACTCTGAGAGACACTCACAGAGACTCTCTCTCTCTCTCTCTCTCTCTCTCTCTCTCTCTCTCTTTCTCTCTATCTCTCTGAGATTCATTTTTTTTCTCAATATTTTCGCTATTTCACGTATCACACCTGACAAAGACTGTAAAGTACAAAATGTGTAAACGATAATTATAATAAAGGTTCGAAAATTTTTTTTCTTTTACCTTGACGATTTCAACGTCTTCGAAAGGTTTTCTAGATCGAGGAAAGATGTCCTTCACGCACACGCATATAAATTCGCGGCGTATGCACAGCCGTTGGCTTAGAGAACAAGGAATTCTTCTTCACATTGACTAGGCAGTAACGTTACAATGACAATAAGTTGCATGTATTAAGATGACATGGTGGAGTATGCGCGCGCGATGTTGGTAGCAACACGTTCAAGCATTATGGCTCGATTTAACGAACTACCAGCGGGCGTCTTATGTAATGTATTTGCGACGTCGCGACGTGCTCGGTCGAGCTCGTTTATGATGTCTAAATGTGACACACTAAATTCCGACGCTACTTACCTTGACTCTAACATCGCGTTCACCGTCACGGTGCAGTTAGTCAAGGTTGTACACACACGCGCAGGCAAACATGTACAGGCGTATCGTACAAAATGAATCGTGATACAATGGTAAACGCGATAACGTCGTGATCGTCGTGTATTGTCCAGACCAACTAAACAACTAAACAGCCTTCTTTTTAAGTACATATTTACATACGAGAGAAGTAGTCCGCATCGTCAATCGGTCGTCGACGTTAGCCGATGAAAGCAATCCCGACGAAGATGGTCTGCTTCGCGCTTACACCAGATATAATTCCACGTTTTTTTTTTTATCTCATTCAGAGCAATTTTGATAACTTTGACAAAACGATATGAGAATGTTTTCTGAAATTTGAATATTGTGAACGATGATGAAAACGAAAAATTCCTGCGACTGTTTCTAAGTCATCAATAAAAATATATAATAAAATATATATAATAATGCTTATACTTGAAAAACGAAAAGCTATCGCATTCTAGGACATTTCATATTGTATTTTATAGGTAATCGAATAGCTAAAAATATTTATTAAATCATGTCGCCAAAATTATCGGAATCATGCCCTCGCGCACACTCTGACGAATTTCATTCATATCAGATGTAACGCGCTGAAGTGCAGATTGTCTGTATATCAATGCTCCGCGCTGTTAATTCAATTATCGAAATTAGGCTGAGGGGCCGCATCGCGTTCGGTTTCCATCGCTTTGCGTACGCATAATTATTACGCGAATTTGTAGACAACTGAATATCATTAAACGATAACCATTCGATTATTTGTCATCAATTCCGCTATTATGAACCATCCATTAGGAACGCGTAAGAGTAAATTGTGCTACGCAAAATATTCGCGTTTTGTCTCTTCGTGCGCGTATCATTCGATCAAAGTCGGATATTTCCAGCGAAACCGAGAGATTTCGATTGACATGTAATCCATGTTTCTTAATCTTGGGTGTCCTATAACTAATGGTGTACAACTGAGAAGGTAATGATTCTCTCTCTCTCTCTTTACACACACACACACACACACACAAATGAAAAATGTATAATATCATTTGTTAAGACTTCTTTTTAAGAAAATAGACTTTGAAATAATAAGTATTATACTTTTTTAAGTTTGAATAACTTTTGATAATCTTGTTTTACATCATTGGATTTATCTCGCGAAAATTTTACATATATGTTGTATCTTTTTAGACATTAAATTATATATATAAAAAATACTAAATATATCTAAAAGATAGATGCTAAAGATTAAAGAGACATTAAAATATATATATAAAAAAACATTTTTCTATTAAAAAATAAAATTTATATGAATGCTTTTATGCTCGTTTTTTTCAATAATATAAATTATTTTAAATTGTTTTAGTAAATGGAATATTGACTTTATATTTTATTAATAATCACTGTCGAAACGAATTCAAATATATACGACACGAAAAAAGTCATTAGGATTCATTCAAATTTAAAACAGAATAAATCTGTTATTAATTCTCTAAATTTTAAAGTCAATTTTCCACAAAACACATTTTTTTTTTTATATAAAAAATTTAATTTTTGTACTTATTCTTCACATGGAATCATTACCTTTCGGTTGTTCCCATCAATTACAAAATACTCCATACATTATATTGGTCTCATGTTGCGCGTGAAATCGATTATGCAAATGTGAGAAATGGATGCTTCTCATTATACTTGATCGTAGGAGGTAATAATTAAAATTCAGTTTTAACGAAATGATGTTAACGAATTGTCCTTGTCTTCGAGATCGCTAACGATACGGATTTCAAAACAAACATAAAGAAAGAATATCGTTAATTTCCCGCATGTTTTCCAAGCGATACGAATCGTCGTCGTCGCCGTCGTCATACGTCACATCTCGCACACACAATGCATCAGCTTTTTATAAATCGTCACGTATAGAATCCTCTTTCCCGTGTGCACGCATCGCGCCGCATACTAATTCGCGCCGCGACAAACGAAAGTGGCTTATCGCGCCCTTTTTTTCGCTTCTCTATTTATTTCCCTTCCTTTCGCGCCGCATACTAATTCGCGCCGCGACAAACGAAAGTGGCTTATCGCGCCCTTTTTTTTCGCTTCTCTGTTTATTTCCCTTCCTTTTTTTTTTATTTCATTGGTCAGATTTTCGAATCAAAAAATATGCACGTCCGAGCGTAGTTATTGAAAACTTGCGCACATGAAAAATTGACAAAGCTCAACCGAATGAAAAGAGGTCAGTCAATCGATTCTATTGTGATGACAATGACCGGAAACAAGAGTATTCTGATGGATATGATTAAATGATATATTGTGATATTCAGTGCAACAATCGATACGTCGACGTGTCAAACGTTACTTTAGAAATCTTTAGTTTATGCTATTACAGTAAATCGAGATGATTGATAGAAAATAAAAAAGATAAAAACCATGTATACGTATATAGGACAGTTGAATTTTCGGATTATTGGACGAAGATATTGTACGACACTGTTTGGCTTTTTTCCCTTACTTCGTTCGCATCAGTTCTGGCCCCATATTCCCCAAAAATATCACTCAAAAAAAATGTCTTGCTGATATAGGTAGATTTCTAGGTGTCACAACAAAAATTTATCGCTATTTTTTGTATCTGTTAGAATATTGTCTGTTACATATAGAATTTATAGCAGCAATATTCTAATAATATCTTCTAGAAAATTTAGGTCCCATTGCCAAATGTTAATCACTGCATTGGATAAATATGAGTTTCGATACTACAGCTAGAACGATCTTTGTGAGAAATATAACTGCCAATTATAACTGCAGCATCGAAAAATTGAGAGAAATTGTTTAAAAGAGCTAGATAGATTGGGCGCGTTATACAAATATGTTAGATGTGAGGATTATATATTCATTTGTTTCTTGCCGCTAATTTTTTCTGTGTACCACAGCCAAACTTTATAACAAGTATGATTGGCCTTAACATGGATAGGCGCCACAGAAAAACATTCTTTCTAAATTTCACAAACAGTTCAGATATAAATTCTGTCTCTGTCACTTAGATTGATTAAATGCGAAACATATGCGATATCACAGTATTTGCTAATCATTTATGTACCTCAGTTAATTTTGCGCACCCAGAAAATTTTTGCTGTAGTTGCAATACCACTTTTTTGAGTGTATCGCATACGATATTTATCATTGCGCAACTATTTTCCGATACTTTCAGCTGCGCTGTATGCAATGTTTTTCGAGAATATGGCCCCTGTAGCTTTAATGCGGCGCGAGAAACGTTGCTATTATCTTGAATCGAAAGAAAACAATTGAAAGTAGAAAAGATCTAAAAGTAACAAAGTAGAAATATCGCATTAATATAGAAGCGATTGGATCTGTCGAATAATGGCGTTTCGTTTGTTGTTCTTTTCGCTAGTTTTGTTAATCGCGTATGACAGTTGGTTTCGGAAAACGCATAATCAGGCTTCTCCCTTTCTTGATATTGACTCGTCACTCGGGTAAATTTCCTTCGTTGGTGTATGGTCGACCATGCACCGTTGATACTGAAGAAGGAGGGGGGGGGAGAGGGGTGAAATAACGAAATCGCGGCACGCGCACGCTTCTTTTATTTGCGTATCCCGCTATCCGAATGAAAAACGGCAACCACCCGCTCTCCGAGCGCGTCTATCGCGCCTCTCCACGTTAGCTGTTACACGATTACTCGTTTTCCTTTTTTTTTTCCTCCAGCGTGTTCTCGCGCTCTTTCTCCTTTCGTTCGTCCGCTTCGCGTGCACTCCGAGTCGCAGTTCGACGGGCTCAACACCCTCTCTCAGTATAAATGCAGGCCTCGCAGCAGTGCGGAATCCACAGCGCGCGGTTGTCGCTGAATACTAATGCACACCGCGACTACCGCGCGCGCGATTCAATCCGCTTTTTGATTCAACTATTTAGCTTGTAAATTAAAACCAAGCGCGCGAGCACGTCGACCGTGCGCGACCGGCTGTGTAAAAATTCACCGAGGCTGCTCGCGACTTTTTCGATGCGCGAAATTGCATTTTGACCGATAGATAGGTGGACAGGTAGGACATGTACGCTCTCTCGTATACGTGCCCGCGGGTCCGCTTTGGCAGTCCCATTCCGTGTTCCAGTGTTGGTATAAAGTTTTACCTTACAAACCCTAAACTTCTAAGCGGACATAGATTCATCCGTCCGTGGAAGGGCGGGTAAAAACGAAACGTTTAATCCACAACCGCGTATCGCTCGCGTCCGAATTATAAAAAATAAAGGGGAAAAAAAACCGACGCGGGTCCACCTGCGGATATTTCGCGCCGCGGGAAAATTCGACGGCCGTAAATATATCAGTTTTTATCTCTGGATCAGGTAGAAAAGCTAATGCATACGACGTTGCCCCGAGCCAAAAGGCGCATTCTTTGATATTTTTTCTCTCGCGAGAGAAAAATGCTCTCGCGTCGAATTACTTTGGTCGCGATGGAGGAGTTGCCTATCTTAAATGACCGGGAAGTACGGTTGTAATATGGGAAAGAGATGAGAGGCTGTGTCTTCCCACTTCCCTCTCTCTCTCTCTCTTTGAATAGACGATGATTGTCTTTACTGGTTTTCTCGGCTTCAGTTATTTCTCGGTTATCTTCGGACAATGCTTCGTTCGCGCAACGACGTCGTTCGCTGCGAGGGAGCGAATGAGAGTTCGGCTTTGTAACGCGACTCTAATTCGCGACGGTAACGATCTTGTAACCGGAGCTAGAAGTTATACCGACGTTTAGTTTTGCGCGCTTAATGAGCGGCGCGCTCTTCGGAGAGGTCGATGTTGCGCGCGGACGCTTCCCAAGTATCTAACATAAATGGTGACGTAAGCTGATTCAAGCGGCAAATTAAGTCAGAGCAATTCTGTTCCTCCGTTCTTATTGTGTTCATTCGAGAAGATGCGTTTTATTATTATACTCACGACGTAGAACGCGAGAGCAGCTTTTGGAAAATGAACGCGTTAAGCTTTATTCGATTCGCGTATCGTTGTCTTTATAAAGGTGAGAGATAATGATTAATTCGCGATTTATCCTCTGCTTGCGCCGAAGAATAAAGATGTCGTAGAAAGTGTATTTTTTTTTTAATACTTCAATGAACCTTCTATATGATACAATAACTGCGTGAAAAAAATCTTTGTGATTAAAACAAAATACTCGAATAAAAAAATTATTATTGTTCATTCAAGTTTAATTATAATCGTGTGCAGCTGTTTGCATTTTCTGAAGCTACTTACAATTATTCCGTTCACGTCGTTCGACTACCAGAAATTGCGCGGCTCAATAATCCGTGAAGACGGGCCAGCGGAATAACAGTCAGAAATGAGAAACAATAACGGTTAGCTCGAGTAGGGGATAAGCTCGTTGACGTAATACGAGAAAAAATGCTGCTCATTTTTAATTAAAGCCAGCTGCACGTACGCGGAGAGAACTGCGCTCCCGGAAAAGCGAAGGGAAGGGAAGAGAAGGGAAGGGAAAAACGAGCACGTCCGTCTGACCGAGCGCGAGCACATGGAGAGTCTCGCTTGCCGGTCACGAATCCGGCATTCTCCATGTCGGATGCTATTATAGTAAAGAATAAAAGTGGATGGAAATACCAGGGAACGACGATAGGCGCGCGTTGCACGCGAACCCCTGAATATTGCGCTGCGTCGTGTTCACTTCCTAGTCTTTCTCCTTCCCTTCCTATCCCCTTTTCATCCTTCCTCCCTTCCTCTCCCGACAGAACATCCTCTTCGCGGTTGAAAATGTATCGAAGAATACGGTGTTCTACAACGGAAGTATAGCCGGCTGGCGATCTTGAATTATTACAATACCTCGCAATCATGTCCGTACATAAATCAAATCGATTCTTTCGCGTAGAAAATTCGAGGAACTCTGATAAGAGTCCTTAACCTTCTCCTTCACGCTATGAAAGTCATTACAGTGGTTTTTGTCGCGTTTTAACGGCATGAATTTCTTAATCTTATGAATTTACGATAATTTCTACAGAAATGTTAAAATTTACTCGATGAAATAAAGTTATACACCTTAGATCGAAAGTATATAACTGCACTATGGCATTTTTTTTTATGCTGCTGTCGCGAAAGATAAAAAAGAAAAACCTAATCCATCAACGCGGCTTTATTTTCCCGTGCACATTCACATGATGCAATTTCATACCTCGAATAAGCGTAATACGTCGGCTCAACCCTTTTTCTGGCTACTATCTGTGATATAGTTTTCGTCGTGATGAAACATCGAATTAACACCGATCGGCTGATGCGATCGACCGCGTGTTAATCCAATGCTCGCACGAGGCATAGGGCGGATTAATGTGTGCGTATGTGTACGCGTGACAGCACGAATAAGAGAAGCAGCGAGAGCGTACATCCGCTTGGAGAACCTCGCCGACGACATTATGCGGTGTACCTCGCGTTTAACCTGATAAATGAAGGCAGATCGGCGAGCGTCGTTGCGGTCCACAGCCCTTTCTCTCTCTCTCTTTCTCTCCATCTATCTATCTATCTATCTATCTATTCTCTCGTTCCACGACCGCGCTTTTTTCCAATCCGGAACCACCCGATTTTCCTCGGTCGGGAGAAAGAATGGAGAGGCGACCAGCCGCGGACGGGAAGAAAAGTCCACTAAACGTCTACCTCCGAAGGGTCGCTCTTTTTGCCCGAGAAATAAGGGGGGAAAGAGGACCGAAGAGACAGGATCTTGATTATCCGGTCAACGACGACGACAAAAGGCATGTTCTTACGCGTAGTCGAGCCACTGTATTACTGTTAGCTGGAAACTTTTTTTTAATCACGTTCTTCCGTCGCGGATATTGCTCGTCTCTCGCGTTCGCGCACGCGCTTTCTACCGGCACATGTTGCCCCGTATTTCCTTTTTCATTCATTATTCATATGTTCCGTCTGCTTTTATTCCGCTGTTCGCATTCGCGACAGCTCCGAGTTTTATTAATCGTTACGAGAGCGCAACATCGTCGACGGGGTGGCGAAACGCGGTCGTACTGAATTATACGCCATCCTCGGTAAGAACTTCCTAAATGTGTTTTAAACCGGTTACCGAATCGACTATAATAGTCGCGTCTCGATCAATCAAGGGACGAGAATATTTAAACTCTTTATTCATTTCCAACGTTAAAAAATTGATAGTATCAAAAAAAAGTTATATAAATTTTTGAAAAATCAAATTGTTTTTTGGATAAAATCATCTTTAAAACATTATGCATTTCAATGAGACGCGGGGATAAATTCATAGAATATGCCGATTTTTAACACAATTTTTCAAACTGTACTTTTATCAATCTCAAACATAAATAAAGATATATGTAAATGCGAGTAAAAAATCATGCAAATTTCTTTCCTCAATATTTAAGAATAATTTAGAACCGAGAGAAGAGAATCCGAAGAAGATATATAATAAGCAAAAACTCCCGTGGAACGTCTTTCACGTGTTTTGCTGAAAAACAACGAAGTACGTTGGCAGCGTAAGAAACGAATGGGACAGCAACAGTGCGAGCGAGAATTATGGGTCGCGCTGGGGGAGGGCGTTGCGCAAAATTTGATATTATATTTGAAATTCCCGATACGACTGCCCGGCAAAGACGAATGGGCGGTTGCTTGAAAAGAGCAAATTGCGAGAGCTAATTGAATCGGATGCGTCTCGCGTCTTCCTCGCACGGGCTTGATCGATTAGGACGATGCTCTCGTTGCGCTGTCTTCATCAACACTTGCGCTTGCGCGTCTGCTAATTGCACAAATTGCACGCACGGCCAATTCTTCTTAATTATCCTCCCCTTCTACAGAAATCTCCTCTACCGAAGAGTAGGAAAATAAATTCCATTTATTTTTTTTTTTTTCGTGCGATATCTCGCGTTTTTTCCAACACTGTACTACGTACTTGTTACGAAAAATAATATAAAATGCGAATATTATAAAGAGAAAATGAAGGGTTCTGCATATTTGAATGAATAGGATTTCATTTTAATTCCACGTTGTATAGTATTATTTTCAACCCTTTTCTTCTCTGCTTCCGACACTTCATGTATGTGCTGCTTTTTTATAAGATATTTTTATTAATTCCAACGTAGAAAGAAGTCTCTCGTGTGTTCACGAAATTTAATTTGCTTTATGACAGAGATATCAGTCAAATGTCTCTTAAAATCTCGCGCGAACGGTACAATGAATTTTACATTGCTTTAGAAATATTGCTCTGGATTGTATAATTCTATTAATATTAAAAAATTTGTCGAAGAAGATTTCTTTACGCAATTCCCCGCTGCATAAATATTCTCTTGCTTTGTAATGTAAAAAATTCTGTTTTCCCTCGAACTTTTACAACGCATCGGAGATAACGCGCGCGATTGGATTTAATGCAAATATCGTCATACACTGCGCGAATCTCGCTTTGTCTCTTGATGACAATTGTCGGTATAGAAATGTTAATTGCTGTTGAATTTCACAATATCCGACTAGTGTTTCGCATAAACTAATTTCACCGTTTTATTTAAATAAACGTCGACGACGTTCCGCGAGTATGAAGAAGCACGATTGCTTATAATCGAAATACAAAACTAAAGAATAATAAAACAAAAATTACGCTACTTACCGATTTCAATCGAGAATCGTGTGAACTTTTATCGCGCGTCGATTGATACGAGAGATGCCACGGAGAACGTGCTGTGCAAAACATAAAAAGAAACAAGAGGAAAGTGTCGAGAGACACGTGCGATTCGATTGCGCGATAATCGCTTCCGCAATACCCGCCGATCGCGGCGATAGAGACTCGAGATTTTACCGCTCATTCGTCGCCGGAAGTGCGGCGGTGTCAATATTGGAACATGAGAATTGCGAGGATCGCACAAAAGGCTCTTGTGTGCATGGTCGTGGAAGAATATATAACGGTATACACATCGGTCGTTGTGTCGATCGTCGATGGTCATCCAGTTGCGAGGATTCCGAAGCGTAAACCGGTCAAAGCCGCGGTTGCGTGGCAACGGATTCGTTCTTCTCTTCCTCGATGCATCCGTCGCCGTCGAGCCTCGCCGACCGGAAAGCGAGTCGACAGACACTCCTCGAGTCTGTTCGAATTAATCGCGGAGAAAGCCAAGCATTCGCGACGCGTATCTTCTCGTTGTCCCTTTTCGCCATCTCTACCCGCGCGTTCGATCTTTTGCCATCTCCGTGTATGTGTGTGTACATGTCCCCCATCCCCGGAAGATTCACTTCTTTCTCGAGCCAGAGATATTTGTCGTCGTACTTGGAGAGAGGAGAGCCGATTGTTTCGAGAATCTTTCTGAATTGGAAAAAATCGGAATTCGAAGGTCTTTGATGAAATGCAAATGAATCGGGAAAGTCATGTTTTGCAGCGAGTACTTTACTTAGAGAGGATTGTTATTTAAAGTCCGATTATTTAAATGAAAGGTCAGAATATTTAAATGAGAAGTGAAAACGCTCGCGATTTCTACGCGATATCCCGGACATCATATTCTCTCGTTTGCGTATTTTAACTGCTCTTTGTGCAATTTCACCGACGTTAAACTACGGCTTATTCGTCGAATAAACGTACTCTTCTTTTCTCTGTAACGTGAAACTGTATAAGCTCATTCGCGAATAAGCAGCGCCCGTCGTTAATGAAATCGACTGTACGTCGATGCCTGTGTGTTACGTTTTCGTAATCGTGACGCATTTGTGCGCGTGTTCTCTTACGTGTATTATTATCGTATCATGTATATTCGCGATCCCGGATCGCGTGGCCTGTGCGAAGCCGGCGTTAAAAGCGTCGTCGCAATGCTCGGTCGCACCGTTCCTTCCGGGCGCGTTGTCGTCGTTCCGAAAGAGTCATCGTTCCGGTGCACAGTCAAAAGCATCCTCGTCGGATGCGCCTCGTCGCACCATCCTATCTAGCAATGGCATTCATGACACTTGGGCAATTTCCGCGCGACCCGTGTGACGAAAATACCTCTCTTTCTCTCTCTCTCTCTCTCTTTTCTTCTCTTACACAGCACGCACATAAATGCACACACACACACATACATACTCACACACATTCCCATTCGCTCTAAAGTGCTCTCCGACTTCTTCCTTCGAAAATGCGCGATGGAATGGAGCAATTAGTAAAGTAGCAGACACAGGCAGAGTAGAAGAGAGTACAGCCTCGGTTGCTTGGCCTGACCGCCGTGCTGCATTGCCGCGGGATACTCTCCTGAAACAGAGGGCAACACTTAAATTTTCTGAAGACCCGTCACGCCTGGCGTTTACCCATCCGTCCGCGTTTCCTCCCCCTCCCCGCCCAACCATTGTTCTTTCCGTCGCGTGACTGAAATGAAACGCCGTCGATTGCAATTTGGCTAATTATTTTCCCGTCCGTGTAATTGCGGTTTTGCAAGATGCATAATCTCTTCCAAAAGAGAGAATTTGCCAACTTTAGATGAGGCGTATATATATATGGATCAGCATAAGAAAAGCTGACAGAACAACGATAGTGAATTAATTAAAATTTCTAAGTAAAAAATTAATATTATTATTGCAACACCAAATTTGTTCGGAACTTCTCATACAAACATTTTTAAGACAACACGTTTTTAAGATATAGACTCTTAATGTCTCTTCTGATCGTTTCCTCGCAAGAAATCGTCTTCGCATCTTCGATCACTCACCGTTGAGTACGTGTACGGTGATCGATTTCGGTTGAGCATTACTGGGGTTACAAGTGTACCGTCCCGAGTCCGACGGCTTCGCCTCTTGAACCAGGAGGAAACTCGTCGTGCTGTCACCCTTCTCTGTGACCACGGAGACGCCGCCTCTGTTCGAGTCGTAGCTGATTATCTGGAACAGAGATCGAGCGATCGTCTTGAGATGCCGGACAGATATCTCTCGGGTCGAACGTTGAAGTTGCGAAAGGAAGGGGACGAGTGAGAAATCGGCTAACCAACGGCGGATACAGTTTTTTATTGGACTGGTCCCAATGGGTATTGAGACGATGAGGAAGCGGACGGAGATACGCCCGTCGAAGGACGACTCTCCCTCTCCCCTTCCTCTTCACTCGCGGAGGGTGAGAAAAAAATACGACGTTTTCCCTCTCTTCCCTAACGGAAATTCTTTCCCGGCGCGTTTTACACTATCCACGATTGGATCGGAGATTGTAAAGTACGATACTGATGTAAGACGGCCCTTCCTTCCCGATGATACGAGGAGGAAGGAAGGATTCGTCCCAACGTTCGGTGCAAATTGCTTCGCCGCGCGGCGACTTATACCACGAGAATATTCTCTAGGATAAATGTTACTCTGGAGAATTTTCCGCGGCAGGTGCACAAGAGTTTTATACATATATGTATATGTGTGCATGTGCTCCACGCAATATTGCGTGTCATTGTATAGTTTTTAATTTGAGTTATTGGAGTATATTCCGCATCAATATCTTTCGAATTTTTCTATACATAGGAAATATTGAAAAATTGAAGAAAATATTTCGAAGCAATATCTCGCTATAAAAATGTTTAACTCGAGCAGATTTCATCGTTTTAAATCAAATATTGTATTATTTACATATATAATATTAAAAAAATAAATCTCTCGCGCGCGCGCGAAAATAATTGAAATATTTCACAGTATTTTATATGTTATTTAAACCTGAGAATTTGCAGTGGAAAATTGGGCGCGACGTCTTAAACGCTAGTAGTGTACTCGTTGCGAACCTCCGACGAACGTCGTGTTTATCCTACGTCTGTTCCACTCAACGACGCTCGTCACGAGTGTCGCTTTAACGCGAGGTTGGTAGGGTCCAACATTTGGTACACATAGGTTGAAAGGAATAAAGAGGGAGAAAGAGAGAGAGAGAGAGAGAGAGAGAGAGAGAGAGAGAGAGAGAGAGAGATGGGCAAAAGAGGAGAAGAGGAAGAGAGTGAAGAAAGTCTCGGCAAGATCCGAGAAGGATTTTTAAATAAATAATCCGCGGAGCCGGAACTTTACAGCAGCTTCCGTCTGAGGTAGGCACGTAAGCCTTCTTAAGGGAGCGAGAATTGTAGAGTATCCCAAACAACACGTTGTTGGATATTCACTTCTGTGTTTCGACGTTAAGAAATTCGAGCGTCGTGCTCTTCCACGATCATCTCGGCAAGGATAAATGCTTTATTATTAATTCAATTTCTTTTGCATGCTATATTTTCGTACAAGCCACGCTTCCCTCAATGGTTAATGTAAAATTTAGAAGTTTTGCCAAAGTACGTTTTTCTCGTGATTCTGTAGAGAGGATAATCTGAAATTCTTGTCAAGATAATAAAATTACACTTGAAAATTATAATATGTCAAAATTTCAATTTTAGGGAATTTACCAAAAAAATTATGCGTAAAAATCGCGCACTTAGACTTGTAACTACATTTATATGTGCATACACGACTTGTCATTTATTATTAATATTCGTAATATTGTGGCCTGGCCTCGATATTTTCGGATATTTCTCACTTTATTTTATCTCCAGAATACGCTATTAAAGTATTATATTATATTGCACGCTCAAATTCCTTTTCGTAAAAAGGCAATTCGAAGAAATTGTATGCAAAGTGTAATTGTCTTGCGTTGAGAAAAGAAAGATGGAACGGAATAAAAGACTTCTCTTTGAAGTTTCTTTCGATTAAGAATAATGCGCGCGAGTATAAGCTATACTCGGGAGGATTTAATCTTTCCGGACTGTCGCGCGCATTAAATCCCCGGGAATAAGAATAGAATATCGGTCGCCGAGTTGTTTATCCCCGCCGTGTTTTCAAAGCGTGCGATTAATCGAACCGGGGGAGGAAAGTTAGCGATGTCGCCGAGTTTGATAAGCGCCGCGGGTACCTTCCTTCCGTTCCGTTATCTAAACGCACGCCTAACAGATAACACGGGAAACTTTCGTTTCCAAAGTTCAATATTAATTCGGTCGGACCCTACGTAATAATGCGCCGGATATACAGACACATGCATGCGTCCATGATACTCTCTCACGCGGCAGCTGCACATGCATTTCTGCCGCCTATGAAAATCAAACTTTCTTATACCGATAGCTATGTGTGAGACTGAGTTCTCGTCGAGTTTTTACAACTCGCCGCAACTCGCAAATTAGTGAGTTTTCGCAGGGTGTGGTCGTCCTTCCGGCAGTTCATATACACGAGCATAAAATCAAACAACGCCGGCCCGAGTTGAACCTCTGAAAATACGTAACGTAAACTTACGTCTCGAGAATTCCTTAAATTTTTACGATCCGTGGCAAGTTTCTTCGCGCACGTGAACGATAAACGATCGCGTCTTCAATATTGATCGAGCGCGTGATCGCTCTTGTGAATATTTTGCGATATTTATGTATTCTTTTATTGAAATGTTTAATAGTACCGCTTTTTACGCGTCATGTTCGCGATACCGTGCGCGGATATATACGATAAATGACATTTCTATAATTACTTGGACGAGCGATGTGTTTTGAATCGAATCGATTTTTATCGAATTCTACTTGATCATCAGGATAGATAAATAATATCCAATTTTCAGTTCATTAATCGTATAAAGTGCTGACTCTGCATTGACGATTAAATTAAAACAGCGACCAATTACTCACCGATTAACTTTGGCGACTGTAAATCGATCTGGAATAAATGGATGTTGTATTTAAACTACATATTTACATTCTTCGCTCTCTTTCTCTCTCTTTCTCTTTGATTATATTTTACACAATTTTAAACAATTAATAATATGCGAGAGCTTTTCAACTATTGAAAAAGAGAAGATGAAAATTACAGAAATAGCAAAATTACTGCTAGTCCTCATTAGTAGCAAATTAAGCCGTTGAATTTTCTTACTTTGTTCAAAGAATTCTAAGATATATAAGATGTGCAAAAATATATCTCTCTCTTTATTTGATGTTATCGCCAGCGAGAGCGCAGTTCAATGAGCTAGATAATTTCGCAGCGCGTCTCATAGAACTCGTAATTTGCCCAAGTTTTGACGCGTGCGAAAGTTTTACACGATGAGGCGAGAAGGGAGGCGGAGGATGGCCTCGTCAACCTCATTACACGCTCTTACCGGAAATCGGTATCCCGCGGGATTGCCGCTCGAGATGTGGAGCATCTCACACTCAATGGTTCGTCGGAATGATTTTCCCGCTTTTCCCTTTCCTTTATGGGTTAAGTACTTTTGTCTTATCAGCCTTCGCTCGCGCATTTCGAGATAACGATACCCCCTCCGTTCTGTGCATCTTCGCCATTGTACCATCCATAGTTTTACCCTTCTTACTTGTCTCCCCTCCCTCTCCTCTCTCTCTCTCTCTCTCTCTCTCATCATTTATCAAATTTGTCGTTTCAAGCCGGCGTTTATTGTAAAATGATTCACTCCGCGTCACTGTTGATTCCCATCGCTGTTCTCGTACATTATGTAGTTGAAAACTGCGAAACACGGACAAAGTCAATTACTTTATAGAGAATAACGCATATTACCCGCGGCGTGATTGTTAAAAACGTATCGAAATTATTAACAAAGCGGTCGAATGCACTAGTCATGTTATAATCGTTGCCGTATATTGTGCAACGAGTATGAGTTTTTAATAAATTTGCGCGGAATATTAATTTGTTAATTTCATTAATAAATCGATTGACATCGTGTGTGCATGTGTATGCAAATTATATTAATTTAAATATATATATATATATATCCTCTTTCGAGAGAGTATAAAATACGAGTGGATTAAACGAAATTATACAGTGTGGCATTGTGTCATTTGCAGTTGAGTATACGAAATAAAACTGCATATCGCGTATTATCGCATACCGCCCTTTTTCAATTGGTCTAAAAGTTACATTCTACCAATTCTCCACAAATTTATCTAACCAGATTTAATGCGCGTTTTGCATAATTCTTAGTTATCCTATAATTCTATATTCATTTCACCTAGATACATTACGC
Organism: Formica exsecta; assembly: GCF_003651465.1. Classification (NCBI taxonomy): domain Eukaryota; kingdom Metazoa; phylum Arthropoda; class Insecta; order Hymenoptera; family Formicidae; genus Formica; species Formica exsecta. The sequence goes on along the minus strand of NW_021853643.1, from coordinate 80,048 downwards.
GATATGCATATTACAATTTTGTCTTCTCAAACATTTTAAACTCTTGATAATAGAAGAGATAAAATTAACTACGATTTAATAATCGAACATTTATTTCTCGCACTAATATTTCCGTTTGCGACATTCTACTTATCTTCTCGTCGTCTCTTTCACGTCTCCCCGTTTGCCATTTCGTTTGCTTTGATAAATCCGACCTTCAATCCGTGGTTTTCTCGGGTGAATTTTTCACACGCGCTTTTGCCGTATTTTTCGTCGAAAATAGAACAAAGTTGCCGATTGTTACGTTGAAATCGGTTGTTATTTCGGGATTTTGCTGTTCATCTGCACTGCAGGCCAAATGAGTGCAGCGAATGCGAAATGTTTTCAAAAAGTGTGACGCGATCAATGCACAAATACATATTCTACGGTATCGTCATGCCGTCGTCGTCGTATTTCCGCTATCTGACACGTGTTTACCGTGAAATATTCAATATCTGCGGCAAAATGGCCGACTGAAAAATTCTCCCCGAAATTTAACCGAACAATTCGTATCGTTGTTTATCTACTCCGTGTCGTTCGATATTCATTAAGACAGCAACGAGTCTCTATATCACGTTACGGTAATTTTTGACGCCCCGAAGGTACGCTTTTGTGCTCGCTTGCATCTCGGAAAATTAGAACGGGTCGGTATTTGACTCGCAACACACTCGGCGATCATCTCCCTCCCCCTCATCTAATTTCACTTTGGGTTTCCTTACGACGCTGGAAAATTGCATTGCGTTACTCCACGAAGTACTCTCGAGACGAGATCTTCTATTTAAGTACTCGTTGAGCGCGCAGTGAAAAATAGCGGTCCGTTAATTATTGATTATCTCATCGTGATCTCTCGTTTTTATGTTTCACCGTATTGCATGAACAACGGTAACATTATTGTATAATAGTGTAATGATGTCGAATAGCGTACATATCTCATACAAGTCGGACGAAGATTTATGGAAAAACAGGATACGAGAAGGAAAACCGTCACAGGTGAATCACCTTTTCACTGCATTATTCTTTCATTTATTCAAATTTTATGCTTGATACGTTTCACGCTCATTGGTATTGAAATAATAAGTTTGTTATCTCCCGGCTGGGTGAAGTAATCAATCGATTTCCCGCAGAGAATATTTGCGAGCCGTGTAATCGCGTCCTTGCATAATTAATGCCTGTCGACCGATGTTATCCTTTGCGAGAAAAAAAAAACTATGTGGAAAAAAATACCGAATTTTTCATTGTGATCGGAGAGATTTGTATTTTCTCTCGTACTTATAAGAGATAGAGACGTGTTTGTCCGAATAATCGCCAATTTATCAATAATAAATGCTCTTTGATTTATTATTTTTTATTTCGCTAATATTCACCGGTTGTTAATGATGACAAGTCGATCTATGTTTTTTTGTATCTATACCATACGCACTGCTCTCTTTTAAGTAGCTATCTACGATTTATCCTCGCTCGTTTTTTGCCCGAGTCATCGTAGTCCATTTTTCGAGAGAAAAATATTCCGTTCGCGCGTGTCACGCATGTAAGCGTAACACGAGCGGCACTCTCGACGACTTGTTACCAGCTTTTTTTCCCGGTACTCGACACCGGAATTGTAGCCGACACATGCAAACAGCCGTAAATAAAAGCGGCCGCATCGCACGCGTCCGGTCGACGCACTCGGCCCATGCTAAGGGACGCTCTCTCATTTCGTATACGTGAGTCAACGAAATAAAGATCACACCCGGTTCGGAAATGTGTTTACACGAGGACGAAAAGTGCGTTCGTTGCAGAAAATGAGCCCGGGACTTTATAGGCGGTACATAAATCCGATGCTATTTATCTTGCGCATCTTATACCCTTCTGTTTGGACAGGATCGAACGATTTCCCCTAGATCCAGATCTCTCCATTCACAGCAGCAACGCTTTACTTGCGGGCCGAAGGAGAACGACAAGAGGGATGCGCGAAGTTAATACAACGTCAAAAGTCGCGCTTCCGATTTTTTATTTGGACACTATCCGGTCGATTACGTGGCAGAACAAGGTCTGACGCGGATATATAGCAACTAATTGTAGCCAAAATTATAATTATAGTTCATTTGCGTGCACTTTTTTTCGATACGTCTGTCACTTTCGACGCGAGCAATGACCGTGAATTTGCGAAATGTGCTTTTCTTCCTGTCGCGGAATCTGTGCCAATCTGGCAGCGCTTTCTCCTTTTTCTTCTTCTGGCAATTTTCCCACAATTGACATATAAATAAGTCAGAATGTGTTATCGTGTTTAATGATCTCTCAATAGGGGAGATTTTTTCGAGATGAACCGATCGATTCGGGTTGATTCGAGAAGCGGAACATACGATGGAGCCAACGGAAATGAGATTAGATCGAAATGTGATTTGATTGTTAGCGTAAAAAATAATTAATATTGAATTTTTAACGAGATATTTATTTTTTTTCTTTTTTACTTTTCTTAAAAATTTTCGGAGTAGAAATTTTTTCCGTTGATTTTTAACGTAATGTCAATATGTATCGAAATATCATCCGTGCGTTTTGGGACATGTCAATTTTTAAGAAAGAGAGATACAGAGACGCTATCTAGAGGTGTCGTATCGTTCGTCGCGCATCGATAAGCGACGCCGCGTCGCTCCGGGGATGCGGTCGTCACAACAGACGCCGGCACGAAATTCAATCAAAATCAAAGGGATAAGGTGTATCGAAGCGTGAAAGCAAACGCGCCCGGGTGGTTCCGGTGGATTCCTTGCGGCCGGAAAATGTTTCGCGCGCACGATGGATCGATCCGAGAGGAGAAAGAGGGGGGAGGAGAGAGAGGGCGACCTTATTATCGGAAGGGGAATTTTGGTCGGTTCCCCGGGGACGATTTCTGGTGAGAAGGAGGAGGAGGTAGAAAGGGGAGATGATTGTTCCTCGCGCTCCCTTATCGCTCGTAGCGACCACGGGGTTCATCACGTCCAGGGGCCATCACGGCATCTTCCGCGAACGCGCATGAATCATTATTATGGAACGCGCAAGATCACGATTACCGGATCGTAACGCGGTTATTTTGCCCGGCCTTCTAATCGATCCCACGGGAAACCTATGCGATGTCTTTACCCAGGCACTTTATCGGCAGCGCTGACGAAATATTTAAAGAGGACGATCCGGAGACCCGCTGCTACTTGAGATGAGCGGAGATCCACACACGTAATCCTTCGCAAGTGCATGCGATAATATTTAAGAGGATCTTCGTATTAGGCTACTTCAAAGATAACGACTCGTTTCGATTTGCAAACATGAATAATGTTTCCAAGTTTGCCGTTAACATTCGATATTCGCTTCTCGATAAGATGAAATAGTCAATACGAAGCATTTTCTCGGCGATCACGTAGCAGGCGATATTCCGTTCAGGGTGGCACGATCGTTGTATTAATTATAATACGGCAGAGCCAACGTGTGTTGTGGTTCGGCTCTGATAAATCTGGATCTAAGCTAATCGCGTACGGCACATTATCAATATTTTCCACGACGGTCAGCTTTACAAGAGGAGAGAGAGAGAGAGAGGACGGAATAGTATTGCGCGGATTTGGGATTTGGGATTCCCTCTCGGCTCATTTATGGTCCAGAACCCTTCGAAACTGCACGCGCGTTAGTCACGCACGACGGAGTCCTCTTTAAGGTGAGCGAGCGAGCGTTGTTTCTACGTTGCTCGCCCAGCCGAGTCCCAAAGCTTTCGGTCAGACTTAATGCGTCTAATGGAACCTCCTGAGTGCCGTTACCAATTTTGCCACGACTCTCACGATTTAGCGGCGGACCAGCTAGTTGGGACATTATCAAAATTTATTGGCCGGTCAACCGTTCGCAAACAGCCGCCGCCACCGCTGCCACCGTCGTCGTCGTCGGAATGTTTTATGATCTTCCTTTGTGCGCGCGCATACTTAATTCGTCCGCTAGAAAAACTTTGTTATCGTATGCTAAGAAGCTAATCTCCATCGTGGGAATTTCGAGTTTGAAAGAATAGAATAATAGATTCCATTATACGAATAAATATAAAAAAAGAAAATATCTTCTCTTTTAAATTTTTATTCGTATAGTATTTTCTTCATTCATACTTTATCATCTTAAATGGCTCGTGAAATATTTGTGGGAAAAAATTTTTGCGGGAAAAATAATTCTTTACAAGAATATTTGCATTCCTGTGTGTACCGCATATTTTAAGAGCTTAAACTCAAAAGTTTTTACAGCATATTTTTGGTCGGTTTAATAGTTGTCATAAATGCGCGCGCGATATTTTAATTATGATAAATATACGTGAAAACGTGTAACACATCCCGCGTGTGTGCTCATCATAAATGCGCAAATATTGTCCTGTATCTCTTCAAACATATACGGCCGAAATTAAGCGGTGAAAATATTTTACAGTCGGAATTATATACGTCGGCTCGCCTCGTAAGATGCAAATGCCGCTCGATTAATTCTTAGCGACGTTTCAAGCCGCTCAACATTCTTGTATGACAGCAGGTGGTTAAGTGCGCTTACCCGTCCGCTATCAGCGCCCTAATCGGAACTGTTCGACTTCCTGGAGTTCCAGGCGAGGTACCTAATTAGAAACGACCTTCGCCGACGCCTCTGTACGGCCATTTATCACGCACCTCTTTACCTTCGCTATTATCGTAGCGAGATTTGAGAAAGGCAGATTGGATCTTAGATAGCCATTCGGAATTTCCCGCTATTCGTATTGTCATCGGCTCTCTCGGGATTGCGCGGATGGAAAAAACGCGGTATGATTAATTATTAACAAACACGCTATATTTTCTCACAAAAGGATAAGAATCTTAAAAAAGTTCCTATGCTAACTTTTTTGAGCACTATTAATAAATTAACTATTCTCTAAAAAAAAAATCTATGTTTTTTAACCAAAGGCGTAAATCACATTTACGTATTATAGGTACTTATATGTACTTACTTCGGACTCGTTTTTTCGTTGAAATTAATAACGAAAAAGATTGTAGAATGTAATACATAACGACGGAAGCAAAACAACAACAACAATAATAATCTCGAGCAATTGTGCACGCGTAATAAACATGACGAAGGGAGATGGTAGTTTCAGCCGGCGCGGCGTTGAAAATTTCATCTCGCGGAAACTTGGCTTCTCGCGGCGGTGCGAGAAGCAGAAACTTATTCGACGCGCTGCCTTCTCCGCGATATTAGGATACATATATATCCCGGAGAAGTAGGATCATCATTAATTATCCGTGCACAAAGTCAACGTTGGCCAGAGTCGGGCGCGTGTCAGTAATAAATCTAGGTCGCGCTAATCGCGCGATATTGCAGCCGCGTCTCTCTCTGTGCATTATTCGTCGCGCGTAAACTTCGCACGCTTAAGCCTGGGGTGTTCAGTTGTCCCGTAGTGCGTCGCGAATGCTGCGGAAATGGGAACAACAATGGATCAACCGCGCATCAGACTTACCGCATCGTTGTGATTCCAGAAAATGTAGGCGGGCGGCTCTGGACTCTGTAAGACGACGCACGTGAGATTGATGGTGCTACCTCGATTGATGAACAGATCCGGCGCACCCAGAATCTCGGTTTTTGGCTCTGAAAAGTAAAAATGTCATTTCTTTTATACGCGAGTAATTTTTCGACACAAAAAATACGAGATCGCAGGTGTTATGAGAGAAAGAAAGAAAGAAAGAGAGAAAAAAGATGTGCGAGAGTACGAGATGACATATCATGGAAACTATTTTGTCGACGAGAGAGAACAGTTAAGTGCCGTGGCAATTTACAGTCGTATAATTAAATATTATATTATGCGAGGTAGAGAATAAAGGGTAGAAATATTTTGTGTTATTTCTTTCTCCTCTCTCTCGTACCTCATTTTCGCTCTCTTTGTAGGCGGCAAACGAGAGCGCGTAACTCTTGTCCGGATTAAATTCATGAGAGACATAAATTCATCACATCTCCATTTAAAATAATAATTCTTACATTCTTATTTTGTTACAAATATCGATCAAGTTGTGTTTCGGACAATGCTTTCCTTTCATACGTTATGATTTCTCAATGCTTCCGGTCAAATCGCTTCTCTCGGCGAGTGTTTCGCGCCCTCTTGACTCTCTTCCACATTAAACTTCGGAGTCTGAATACACAAGATCTTATCGTGCGTCTCATGATTTTATGCGCGTTTTATGTAAATAACGTATATATTTGTCACGTCGCGCTTCGGGGCGACACGGTTTGCCACGCCGACGTAAGAGAGCTTAGTCTCTTGGCGGATTAAATCTAAAGATTTAAAGATGAGATTCCGTCGCAACCTAGAATTTTACGTTTCTTTCATGTAAATGTCTCTTGCCTCGACGCGTCTTGTTTTTGCGAATCTTCAGCTACGCGCATCGTGGTTATAAAAAGCACAATGGCGCTGGCAGAATAAGAGAGGGGGGAGGGAAAGGGGGAAGAAAGTTGGTCTCTGCCTTTTAACGCAAAACGTCGTAATACTAAATCTTATTACTCATATCGCCGCGAAGGATCTAGGTACGTGTTTGTGTAAAACGAAACAGCAACATTCATTACCGTCAGCGTATTATGGAAACAACAAAGCTAATCCTCTCCGTATCTTTTTATCTCGAATATTGCGCGAGTAGAAAACTTGTCTTGCCTGCCATGAAGATCGCGTGTTTGGATAGCGAAGATTTTTTTCTATTTTCTTGTAGATAGCCCGTACATCTCATTAAAGTGAACACTTTTTCCCGTTAGGAAAAATTTTATTCGTATCGTTTAATAATTTATATTAAAATTAAAAAGGTTAAAGATATACATATAATTATTTCAGCGATTTGAATGTTAAGATATCATGTAGAAGATACTCGAGTTATCACGAGATATATCGCGGGATATATGATATATAAATTTCCGCGTATCTCTGGCACGGATTAAATTTGTCACACTTATCGCAGTCTTTCCCTGTCAAAATTTACAAGATTTGGCAGATTCCGTCGCTTTAGAATGAACGGCTATCCTTCGGCGATAGGGAATCTGCGGAGGAGGTTGTTATGGGAAGCTGGCTCGCATCGATCGCAATTAGAATAGATATAGCATAGAATTATGCAAAATTACAAGCGGGAAGGAAGCCTTTCCGGAAGTCGCCCTTTCACATGTTACCTTGACAAGTAGTCAATCAGCTGAAAATATGAATCGGATCGACCGTCAGAAATTTATTTATAATGTCGAAAAATGCCGAGCTGGCGCGTCGATTTTCATCTCGGTATTTATAACCCGCGTCTGGCCGATTGGACAGACGGTTCGTTTTGCGCCCTTTTGTGGCGTGGAAGAGCGATGCGGTTGACCTGGCCTCTATGCCTTCGGAAGGCGCGCACTTTGAGGCGTTTCATACAGACAGTGTATTTGTTCCCGTTGCGCGTATAAGTGTATGCGCGTGAGAATCTATGTATATGTGAAAGAGGAAGAGAGAGAAGGAGAAAGAGAGAGAGAGAGAAAGGTCAACGCGGAATAGATCGATGTGAATATTTTCCGGGCGGCCTCCTCTTCAAGGATTGACCGAAATAACCGGACAGCGTGCCTTACGGCTTTTGTGCAACGAATGATAACCCTGGGACAACGGTCCCTGGGTTAATCCCACTTTTCCCCTGAGATGGTTAACAGTGCTGAAGCATTTCCTCCATCCCTTGTATACATGGACGCTTTCATTTTTCTGCGGTCTTGATGCGGAGCTTTTTCTTTTCCGGATTTCTCGCTAAATCCGAATTTGGATTTTTAAATCTTCCGACGTTTTGTTTTTTACTCTGCGAGGTACACTTTGTTATATATCCAACGTTTTTATCGCTCGTGCCTTTTCTCTCTTTGTAATCTCTTGTTCTCTTCATTTCTCCACCGCTAAGAACTCGCGCCTTCACAGGATGTTTCAAAATCATCGAATGTTTTTAATAGTAAATTCTCTGGCCAATTTGGAGACAATTTTTCTTTAGCAAAAATGTTGAGTCGTCAATAATTTCCAGGAATTATAAACGGAAAAAAGGGCTTTTTGCAAACTAAACTTTATTACTGGTATTAAACTAGCATTAAACATTTATACTGGTATTAAACTTTATATACTTTATATATTAAAAGATTAATAAAACCACATTTTTCAATTAATTTCAGATGAAATTTAATAGAATTTTAATTTCAGTACTAGCTTAGTAACAAGATATATGATGGAAAATATTAAAAACTTGCAAAAAAAAAAAATCTATTTCAAATTGACCAGAGAAAATCTGCTATTATTAAAAGACATTTTATGATTTGGGACATCCTACATATATGTATCTTTTCTTTCTATATATTTTGCTTCCTTGTCGACGACATCGCTTATCGGGGCGTAGCAAAAGCAGCGTCTATGTGTCGATCGATAACACGAGCATACGCAAAGTGCTTTTAACGTCGGTTAACCGCTGTATGAAAGCCGGTGAACTTTTGAAATCAGTGTTCTTCGACAAAGAATTCCTGAAATTCTCGATTCGCTTAAATAGTCATTACGATCTGGGCCGCCTTTAAATAAGCGCAGAAGAATTAATGATGCCGGATTGTGGTCTATTTATACTCTCGAAGAATAGTTGTAAATATCAACGAAATATGCCTGTGCGACGCGTCATTTCGAAATTTGATGCATATAATAATAATTTTTTAAGATTTCTTTATTTCGAACATTCCTCTAATTTAGATGTTATATTTTTATGTTACAGATCAACCGAATCTACGTAATCAATTCCGTTGTTGTGCATCGATGCATTGGTGAGTGACAAATTTTTATTTTATGGTAAAACATATCAAATATATGTAAGTAGTGGATTTTAATATTTAGTATCTTAAAATTTTAAATTGTTATAATTTTTATTTGTTGCATAGAAATATGGACATTATTTTATGTATTTGCGATGTGTTTTTACCTTCTTTTTAGAAACATTTTTTATGTACTTTGTCTTATGTATTTTTCATTTTGCATATACTTGAAAGTTTAATGCAATTTAATTTCATATAATATTAATTTATCAAATATAGTTTTGCTAAAACTTTTATTACTAGCGGCAAGTGCAAATTTATTTAGTAAGACACGATTTAAATTTTTACACGCAGTACATTTTAATCATATGATACGCGATTCTACAGTGAATCTTAGAGTTTACATGTTTATCACAAATAGAAAAAGTATTTTCTTATAGCGTATACAAGGACGTCTTCGATGATAATTCAATATGTAACTTTCCAAAAAAGAGTAGCACGAGACAATAGCTCGAGTTACGCTCATTTGAAACTTTATTAAAGAAGTTTGTCACGCGATTTTGCGACTCGGGTGCGCCCGAATGAATAAAAGATGTCGATAGACGACGGGAGTAAAATGTAAACTAGAATAAGTTGGACGCGTCTCCAACGAAGGAAAGAGCATCGTCTAAAGAAATCGATTTCGTTTTTGCCCCTCGCACGATACATTTCGGAGTCAATGCGTTTTGGATTCGGGTTAATGTAATTCGCGTACTTTGTAACGCTGATGAATAAACGCGAATAGATTTCTAAAGCTACAGAAAAATTATATTATGTATATTAAAAAAGTCGACCCTTGTCTGCTTACAAAATTTTAAATTAGTTGAAAATATAAAAAATTGAGATAATTAATCTTTGGATATATCACGCTTCTCCTAATAAAAAGTTATAAAAACTGAAAAAGATGATAGAAAAATAATTTCGATAAATTTAAATTGACCGTCGATTAAAATTCCTTTAAAAATTCCTTAGAAAATGGTTAAATTTTGATCAAAGATATCAAGAATATATTGTAAAAAGATAAATACTCTGCAAGGTCTCAAAGATCCTTCTTATCCAAGTACGAGTTTAACAGAAAACTCATACAAACTCGAGAGACTTCTTTGTGTAAAACAGACAGCAGTTTACAAATAGAAGAGAAGCAGACGTTTCTCGGTATCTCTCTTTTCTTAGCGCGTTTTTTCTATTTTTGTTGAAAATTGATGTTCTTGCATTTAGAGATGTATCGAGAATCACGTTCAACCATTCTCAGATAAAAGCTTTACTCGCTTTACTATCTCGTTCATTTACCTATCACAATCGATTCATCGATCGATCAATCGAGAACATCGCCGCCGATACACAAGTAATTCGCGTTTACAATCGGTATCTGTCGAGCGCGCAAAATACATTTGCGCACGATGCGCTCTCGACGCTTGACCTAAATAAAGCAACCATCTGGACAATCACGAATGTTCGTTCCTATCCGCTACGATTTCAGCAAAGTGCAAGCCGCATTCGTCGGTCAGCTCGATCCAGTCAGATTCAACTACTTTAATCCTGGAAAACGTGCTCTAAAACGCGTCAATGCGAATGACGCACCATCCGCGTATCACCGATTTCAATCTCATTTTGTACTTTTTCATCCTTGTCACATTGTGTTTTTCGGGAAAACAAATTTAAGATAAATGCGATGAAAGTGATTTTTTACGTGTCATACATATTTCTTGCTTATCCTCCCGTTAATTATCGACAGACTCGATTTCGCGTGTAAATCTTCGTATCAATTTCTCAAATTCGACCATGTATCATTCATTATATGTATAAATGTAAATCGCAGACCACGACTCCTCGTTAGATCGAACGTTATTACTAAACTTACGGCGAGTCATTATTTTGAACAGAATGTTCTAGAAATTGGACAGATTGAAGTTTTGGTTTGGATGGATATTTCGTGGAAGGCAATTGAATGGCATCGAACTTAAAGGTGTGCTTGGACGAGATGCTAAATTGCGATTCAGGCGATTCCGCGACGGAGTACGTGTCGGCCGAATACAGGGTTTCGATGCAAATAGGACGATTCCGTGGGCGAGATAGGGAACGAGCGATCTAGTAGAATGGGTGACCGTATAGCACGGCGATCGAAACGATCCACAAAAGGGAAGGAAACCGGAATCTGTTGCCGGCGCTACGAACGACGAGCTAACAATAAGATTGATCTGATTTGCGAAATGAATCTTTACGTTCGACTATTTGCGCGCATGTACCTCTTAAATAGGCAACTTCTCTCGCAGCATTCTCGTTTCTTCGTTGGCGATTCGAGCGTTTCAATCTCCGGAAAAGTACGCTCGAAAAAGTGTAATTGCATGATTGTGGCCTTCCCGTATTCAGGAGATGGAAGAATAAATCGATCAACGAAATTAAGGCGAATCGTGGAGTTGAGAATATATTTATTACTGTTGTTTTATATTATTAAAACAATTACATAGTTTGACTTAGATAAGAACGGTTCCGTTTTGACAGATTTTCAAAGATATCAGTATTACGATCAATTATTTCTCTCAGCAGTTTAAGTACCACGGATACGCTAATATTATTAATTTTGTGATCGGGTTGAGTGTCACAAAATAACGCGTTGTAACGGATATCGTTTAAAGACAGGCAGTTGCATCACGAATTATGGCATTCGTGCTGGTCATTTGTTTGTCGCAAAGTGGGTCATCCGTAGTATATCCCACAGGGAGTAAATTGATTCCGCGCTCTCTCTCGGCGGAGGAATACGGTAAATGCAAATCGTTGCATTCTTCTTCTTTCACCTCCGCCACCTAGCTCGGATCCATGCTTTCGATAACTGGACTCGAATGTCACTCTTCCTCGTTATGTTCGGGTGGAAATCGTACCTTCACTTCTATCGAACATCATCGTGGAGAAGAAATGACCACCCAGGGTCGGCTTTACCACCTTCGTTTATCGAAAAGCACGCCGCTGTGACTGACGGAATGCAAACCGCTTATTTCTCGTTCGAATCGATTTCGTTTCAATTTCGACGTAATTATGTCTTATTTTGAAGAATTTTGCATTTCAAATTTATGTGAAAAACATTATTTAAAAGTCGTAAATCACATTTTACACGATATCAAATTTATATACCGTTGCAAAATAACCGCGAGTAAAAATAAACCGCGAGAATTAGAAGCGGCGACGTTTCGACGAGAACGCGACTTTACAAGTTTCACGTGCATCCAACATACGTGTATATCTCGTAAAGCTGCTGTAGCGCATCTTTAAGCGAAGAACGATCGAAATTTCCATATTCGCGATTGCGATCGGCCTTCACGCGGAAGAAGGAATTTTCACGGCGAAAACTTGCGATAAAAACGCTCGCTGGATTCGAACGACTTCAAGTTCGAATGGATTTTACACTTTTTTTGGCTATTCGAAGCCGAAGTCAGGACCTCTAGAAGGAAAGTTATCATCGATAAAAACAGATTTTTGCCGGTATTCGTTCTCCGCCCAAATGGAATATAAACGGAGAACATTTTTCTTCCCTCTATATTCCCGTTGTATTTGCGTTCACGTGACATGATTGAGAAGGCGGCTGCGGAGCAACTTTCGCAAATTCTTCTCCGCGATGACCGCCAAATAACTTTTCCCGATCGGGAACTGTCATTCGGGAATGCTTACTTTATTATTAGCCATCAAGAGCAACGGGCTACGCTTTTGCCCACGTTCGCTTTTCCGTTTTCTTCTCTTTCTTCGGCAAGTGAGCGAGGAGACTGTAACGTTGTTTGTCACGAAAGACCTGCGTTACCGAAGAGATCATAATCGACACGATGTATGACTTTCCACGAAAATTAAAAAAAGGCGAGTCTTCCTTTTTTTCTCGTTATATAATTCCAAAAAGAAATTATCGGATCATCGTCAATTCCATCAATTAAATTACAGGATCCAATTTTATCTCATGGAATAAATTGTATCCTATAATTTATCACAGAGCATGTTTATCGCGAAACCGGCTTTGATAGTATATGAAGCGTCAGATTTAGGAGATACGATTCCCATGTATCATAATCGAGTAATAATAGAGTTCTCTGTCGATGGATTTCGATGGGTTAATTAATACATTCGCGTAACGCCCCGCACATTCGTAATGAGAAGCCGAGATGATAACAACATATATTGTCAACGGTGTTTGGTTTCCCTCGGCTCTTTCAAGCTACGATGATCTTCCCGAATAATCGCGCGTGCATTTTACGCGGTACGTACGTTGCATATGCGCGGCGCCATCACATCACCGAGAGCACGAAATTAGTTTTACCGTCGCAATTGCCGTCGCCGTATCGGGGAATTTGATTACGCGCAAACATCGATTCGCGGGACGGTCTGAACGAGCGCGACTGCGATTTTATTATCGTGTACACCGCGGTCGTAGCAGTCGACGGTCTGCGCGACATAAATCGCCCCCGTTCTCCCATCGCGTTTCTATTACCGGACTCGATATAGTCGGCGGCGAAGTCGATCGAGGGGACGAAAAACGTTTCGAATGCCAAACGTCAGATGGAATGCGTTTGATGGCCAAAAAAGCCAACATATGTCTCGAGAGCAGTAACACGTAACGAGATAACGCTTCGTTTATTGCCCATCGCTAAAAACTATTAGATAGCGAAAACTCGATAAGCGACAACCTACACAGACGTCGCTACAGGTTTCTATATAGGTGAGATACTGTAGTATTCCTTGTTGAATAATAAGTGCTTTTTCCTCTCTCTTTTTCGATTTGTATTCTCTCTATATAGGATACTCTGTATAACGGAGTTTATACGCCAGTGTATCGTATTAATAGCTATGACATATGTATTAGAATCAATTTTAGAATCATACGATAGCGCTTTTTTATATTCGGATCGATTCGGCGCGTGCCATGTTTTTGTCAGAGACCTGTTTGATTTCTTTTCTCTCTCTTTTTCTTGAAAACGACTGTTGTTTTGACGGCAGCGACACCGAATCCTCCGACCAAACTTTTGGCAAGAACTGAGTTGGCGCATTTCCGCTCTCGCGCAGACAGCGGAGCATTGTTTAACACCTGAATCGTGGAGAAGTTTAATGCCGCTTTAATCGTCTTTACCGTCACTCAAAGATGCAACGCCGTTAAGAGTCGTGGCTGCAAACTACACGAGAGACACCGAATATATGTCGGCAGTGGCACGGTAAATAGAATCGTTTCTCAAAGTTCGCGATTGCTCTCTCTTTCTCTCTATTCTTTTACTTCGAGAGCGCTCTTTATCAGCGAGGGCGTGTCTCTTCTCTATCCCATCTAAGTTTTTATTATTTTCGCTGATAAAGCGATTTATTATGTTTGCTACACGCTCTCCTAATATCGGATGATACTATTGATTCGTGAAACAATCTCAAATGAACGGACGGATTTATCTACCGTGATCTCGCGAGATATCATTTCCCCGCGTTATCTCAAATTATGTACGGATGGAGACTGCGTGATTTAGCAGAGAAATTTTACGTGAAAATATATATTGTTGAGTACGATGCAGACGATATCATCCAAGGTCCGTATTGTCATCGTACAGTTACAATTAATAAAGCAGAACAAAATATATATATATATATATTCCGAGTAATAAAATATTTCAAACAAAAGTACAATGGAAAGAACTCGAGATAAAGAGCTCCAACTTTACGTAAAGAGAAATCTATTTTCACTGCTAAGCGCTGATTTATGTAATTATTTATTCTGCTTGCAATTGTTCTTTCGTGTGCTGGTAGAAGTTTCAATTTCCGTGCTTGAAATTGAGGTAGCCAATTACTATCAGATTAATGAAGAACTCGGGAGCAAACTGACTTTTCACGTTGCTGACTGGCTTCTCTTAAATCCACGGAAAGAGAACATTGTAGCAGAGATCAATAAAAAAAATTCAACATAGCGTTTTAAAGAAAAACAAATAAAAGTAATAGTATGTTCGTTTAAAATTATAAAAATAGCTCTTTCTCTCTTCTCTTTCCTTTTCTGTGAGTAAAGAGAAATCAATCGAAATCAATTTTTACAGAAATGTTAATAATAAAACGATGACTGTGTTAATTTTTATTATACTTACGTTCAGAATTCAACTCAAGGATATAAATATAGCTCGGTTCGTTCAAAAACAAAAAAAAAAAAAAAATTGAAAGAAAGGATCGTTTATTTTTAAACCCATCCAAATTATCTCCGTCGATGGGCGAGAAGATATCTCACACGTTTTACGCTAGTAGTTACGCAACTGCGCCTAGCGAGGGAATTCATTTTCGTTGTTCGCCGAATGAAGCGAACCACACTTCTGAACATGTGGCTGTTTTCTTCGTTCCCGCGGGTGACAGTTTCCCGCTTGGCCGAACGCCGTTTTCAGCATCGCGGGGCGCAAACGACGACGATGAAATGAAATTACATGGCCTCATCGGTATCATCGTGTGTACGAGTCGTTCTCTCCTTTACGACACGCACGCGCGCATTCTCGCTAACGGCGGATTTAAGGGGGATAGGGAGCCCGGGGTGGTCGGGATCTGTTGGGCTCCGTTAAGTCGAAGGCTATAACGGAAGACTATAACGGAAACTCGGTAGGATCGTATATAGCGCGAATAACCACAAAACTTAACGTTTGTCATTCCGAGGTAAAAGCTCGGCTATTCCTCTTTCACCTGGTCCCGCTTCGGCCGTATGTGCGGCGGCGCGGTTTTAAAGCGTCCTCCTTTCGGAGAGGCAAGCATGACATAAACTTTCTTGCGCAAACTCGGGAGCTCCTCTTAGGCGACGGGGCTAACGGCGAAGGTGCTCCGTGTGCCACTTAAGGCAAAGCCTTTTAAGCCACCGCGGCACATGGAAATATTTCCTCGCCAAAAAACGTCGCGGCCGGCACACTCGAATGGCGACGATTGCGAAATCGTCGGCGGGGAAATATTGTTTTATTTCGTCTCACGACGAGGTTATAGCTATGTTACTGCGTTATCGCGTAAAGCGGCTTCTTTGAGAAGCGCTTGGCAGACAGGACTTTGCGAATTAAATCTTTGCTGCATTCTCGATTTTTCGTTCCTCTGATCTAAGGCAGCGTTAATAATAGTAGCGTGTCTCGCTGTTTTCATATCCTCTTTTTGCATACCGAAAAATGCCCAACGAAGCTACATGCTTTAATTTCCTCTTAGCAAAATGCATATTTTTATAATAATATCTTATACGTACACGTTTTATTTATATAATTGTCCTACATATTAAATGTAACGATAAGAAGATGAAAATGCGAATAATTTATATCTTGCTCCGCGGGAATATAAAATAAAGTCGCAAAATTTATTTCCCTGATATTTATTACGTACCGCGACGGGACGCGTATCTAATATCATAATATGCGCAATTATATAACGCTTTTATATCCACTATCTCTCAATGCTTTCAGTAAATGCGTTTCCCACTCATCTCGGCTTGTCATAAATAGATTACGTTTGAAACGCGCAACGTGTACACGTCGGTGCATGCAGAATGCAATGGTTATATTGTGGGAAATTGGAATCTGGTCAAGCTGCTTTTAATCGAGTAAGGAGATTGAATGCTATCGCATGTGTAGGCGTACTTGCATTCTCGCAAGAGATTGCCTATACATAGTGTAATCGAAATACTACATTGCGGTTCGCGTGTATCTTTGTCTTTTTGCAATGCGCGTAAGAAAAAATCGCCGACTTGGATATTTTCTATTTCACGATGAATAACGCTAAGAGGTACACCTAATAAGTAAACATGTCGGAAAAAAGCGACGTAACCGGAAGCTATGTTTTCCATCGAAACATTGTATCCGCTACTTTGTTATAATTTGCAGAAATTTTCGTAACAACGCGCGCGCGATAAACGGGTGTAAGAGATAAAAATTTCAGATTATGTTTTCCCTCTTTTCCGCGCCGTGTAAAACAGTGCGGAGATTTTGGAAAAGAAGATCTTCTTAGTCGCGAGGACATGTACATGCGGAGGTTGCTCTCCTTACTCGAAATCCCGAGGGGAACAACCGCGCGAATGAATACGCGATGGGAAGAAGGCGATGGAAGTAGAGATCACGACGAAGCCTTTCACGGTTTTGCTCCTCCATCCGCTACATCGGAGATATGATTTTTGTCGCGCACGGATAAGCACGACCTACATCGAGTCGGATATAGAAAATTTTCAACTCGACGATCATTAAAAAGAAAAGATAGGCTTTCGAAGAAATCTATAAATATAACGTAAAACATATTAAAGTGGCTTTATTTTTATTCCCCGACTAATCCAAAATTTTTATATACGATCAAAGTTGCCAAAAAATTAACTTTATCCAAATCATAATTAAAATTAAGGAAAAATTTATTCGGCAGAAGGCACGGATCAAAATATAATTACGTACAAGAAAGAAAGTGAAAAAAATTATTTTGATATGTTAATCTAATCGAAAAAAAAAAGAAAAAATTTTAAGGCTATAAAAGATAATTATTTATTAAAATTAACATATAAAAAAAACATTATTTAATCCTTTGAAAAGTATTCAAAAATTCAGTCGGAGAACATCAGTGAACCATAATACGACGATTTTCACGATGTTCAGCGATTTTCTTGCAAACATGATTTTCTTCGCAACGTATCCGTTCACTAACGATATCCGATGTATACAAGCACACGACGAGATGCTAGCTTGTCACTTTGGTCAGGATGGATGACACTCGATGGCTGGGACCATAATTTATGGTACACCGCGCGAGAGGAAAGAGCGATATGCTTCTTATGGCCGAAGCTCGTTGAAATAAAAGTCGCGACACGGTCCCACGGCGCTTCGTCTTCCTGGTGAAAAAGAAGAGAAGAAAGGACCGATTTTTGCGAAACGCGCGGCGACGAGTAGCGCGCAGGAATATTTCTTGACGGACATTTATCCTTGGCGCATACGTAATCGTTGAATTACGAACGAGGAAGCGAGTTGGTTTTTTGTTAATCTTTCCCCGAGAAACCCGAGAACCGGCTGTGACAGATCAGAATTCCGCGTCCAGCGACTAGTTTTTTGTAAGTTCACCCTAATTACGGACTGATAAAGCGCATTCGCGTAAAATATAATTTATGGCGTGACTCGTTGGAAACGGCACTTCTTCGAGACTACATTTGCTTCAAAAACCGCGATAGAGAATTTCGTGCATTATAATTGATGATTTATCTCATATTATACTTAGCATAAGTCTGGTATGCCAAAGAAAACGTAAAATTTCGCCGACTCTCTTTTTTCTCTCTAAAATCTTTTTTACAAACTTAATAAACTTTCTTGCTATAGTAATATAATGTATGTCTAGTGCAGAGAACGTTCCATCAGTCTAGAACTCAAGTGGCGGTGACCGTTCGCGGAAAAACTGTGTCAAAGATAAAAGTAGTCCGTCGCATTCTCGACACTGTCTAGGTCAAGACGAAATTCTTCGCATATGGGGTAACGTTTCTGTTACGAAATTCTTAAAAAACTTTCAGTGCACCGATCCGCAGGGCATATGTAATTATGCAGAAACATTCTAGAAAGCTGCGGCTTTATTAAATGGTGGTATGGACGTAGAAAAATAAAGTACAATAATTTAATCAGTGAAGATTAAAAGTATTTTACAAATTTTATCATAAGCGAGCATGCGTCACTCTTAAAGCTTTTGAAAACATATAACAAACTTTAAAAAAAATATTGTAGAAAAATATTTATTTATTTTTTTTTTATTTTTTGAAGAGGAAAGGTTTTTAAACAGAATATGTGAATAATTAAATTAATAAACTTTGATGCAAGAGTAACGAAAAATTTCAAGAGCGTCTTTCATTCGCGAGGATTATCGAAGATACACGATACAGGAAGTTGGAATGCAAGCCGGAAGCCGTTACGACGCGCAGGAAATTCCGGGATTTTTGTCATCCCGCGTTTCTTGAAGGAGGGCGCGACGTAAACTTTGATCTCGCGAGCTTCACTTAAGGGAAGAGCTTCCTCTCCTAGCTTCTTCCCCGAGCTAACAACTGATGGCACTCGTGTGTCACTTAAAGTGCCAACCTTTAAGCCGCGTGTATGGAGACGTTCCTAGAGTCTCCGAAGGACGGTTACACGGCTGCATACTTAATGTGTAAGACGATACATATTAGAAAGTTAGTTGCCCTTCTGTAGTAGCTCTTTGCGAAAATCAACAACGCCGTTTTCAAATTAACGTCGCGTTGAGGAAATATGTGATTACGTTACAACGTGATTACGTTCCTCCGCATCGAAATTTCTCAGTCATTTATTTCCCGCTTCTCTCAATTCACGTGCGAACGAATCACCGTAAGTAACAAATGGTTTAAGTAATTTCGGAACGTGTTGCCGCGTATCTTTTAAGTTCCGGCGTAAATCATTCCGGAAGCCCTTAATAAAGTTATTTTTATAACCGGCGATAAAAAGTCGCGCATCCACTCGTCGTCTGAAACACGGCAAAGTTATTTGGTATTTTCATTTATATGTATACATATACGCCAACAAATATCGATTTTCCTTTATGCCAAGTAGTTGGTCGACCGCGCATTGCAACTGTTTCTTATAATCAAATATTCCCGACCTTCTGCTTTTTCAGTGGAGAAACGTTTCGGATTTTTATTGACAATATCCCCGGCGGTTAAGTGGCAATATCGTACGTATTGTGGCAAACGAGGCTGCGATGTAAAAAGAAGATTGACTTAACTTTTCTAACGGCTTTTGCGCGGTAAATGGTTTCATTTGCGTAAATTGAGAAATCCTACCAAAGCGTTATGTGATATTTATATTATATAGCGAGCTTTTATACCGGCTGATTTTCCAGTCTCGAAAAAAATACGAGGGGTGTTGCATCGTCGTTGAACGCTGGTGGAAGTTCACGAAGTTTGTAAGATATCGACAAGAAGACTGTAATTTCTCTTCAATAAAATTACCGAGATATTTTGGAGGCCATAAAATTTCTCTTCCGAAAATGAAAATAAATACTATAATAAATCTCGGTTCGTTTTCTTAGACGACGAGCTCTTTTTTTGGCATCGTGTTCAAAGATAAAAATTTAATGTAAATAATGAAATGTAGATGTGTGTCTCAACCAATTCGGATATTTTAAATAATAAATAAAACATGGAATTTATTCTCTTGATACAGAGAATAGGATTTCGTAAACACATTTTATAAATACACAGACGATCTTAAACGTAAACATTGTTTGTTTACGAATCTATTGAACGAGGTTACTGAATACCGGAGTGGGGATGGTGCTACGTGCGCGTGAGAAGATACAAAGTTTTATTTAGTTAATCATCGACCTTTAGCCGAGAAGGATTTGAGAGAAGATTAAAGCTAGTACTATTACGGAGATTAATTCATTACGAGGAGCAACATATAAAGTAAGATTACTTCTTTTGAGTTCGATAAATTCCATCGATATATTCGAAGAATTCTTGAAGAATTTGCGAAGAATTTGCGAAAATATTTCTGTTTCCTCTGTTTGTTAATATTCGCGTCTCGTCAATTCCACGTTTAGTACGCAGGTATTTTGTATCGATTCTCGCTTGTATATTATTTGCGTTTCGACGAACGAGTCAAGATTATACTACATAAAAGTACTCGAATTACATGATACGGGCATCCTCAGTTTATAAGCGATATAGGCTTATATATATATTATATATTAAATATATATATGATATATATATATATATATATTCATCGTGCTTTCTCCTACATATCTAGAGAATACGACATAATAGGACACTTTGTCAATCTACTTGTTTAGCTAACGATAACGAATGGAACAGCCTATCGTACCGAGTGAATGGTTATCACGTATAATTGACGAGTGAGTGGATTGATTGTGGATCAAAGCTAAATCGGGAAGTGGGAACGGAATACCTTCGAGAGGAAGTTAATGTCAATCAATAACTTGACCCTTTCGAAAAGTACTCGTTGAATTTAATTCCGCCATTCGCTAAAATAACGACGATAACTAATGATGATAAATCGAAATTGACTGCGATTAAGTCCGATATTTTTCTCTATCTCGTGCTATGAAAGAGCTTCACGAACAAATCTTTACATTCCGCTTAAAAATAAAAAACGCTCAACGTAATCTGACAATGAATTTCCGACTCTTACTTTTTTGTTATTCGGGACAAAATGTGTTTACAAATTAGATAGTTGTTTTAGAGAGAAAGAGAGAGAGAGA
>NW_021853643.1:31397-58524 GCF_003651465.1 Formica exsecta | reverse complement strand
TTGAGAAAATCTTACTCGGCATGCGAAAAGATTGCGCAGTCGGAAATATATATTTTACGCAAAAATCTGCGATAGGAAAATGATCTTTATGTTAAATTCCTTCAATTCGATTTTTTGTCCGCAAAAACGTATGTTTACAAACTCCGACAATTGTGTGAGAGTAGTAACAATCGCAGGTCTATTGAGAATGGTTCTCGTTTGAGAAGGTAGAACGGCGGAAAATATCTTTTCGAAGGAAGAAAAGCCGGTTGTCGCATTTTCCTCGCGAGAGGCGGCAAGTGGAAATCACAAATGACTGATAAAGCTCGGGCGGCTTTTCTTCGCCGCTCCTCGTCGTTCCGTTATCCGGCGAGTTTGCGAAAGCTTTTCCCCTTATCAAGCGAAACGACTCATCTTCTAGTCGTTAGGCATTCTTCTCCCGCTCTCTGAAACTGCTTTCCTTCCACTCATAGTCTCCGGCCTCGTTTACGACTCGCTCATTTTCCGCGGATACTCGCGCGCGTATATGAAAAACAGACTCGAACACGAAGGTAAGGGAAAGAACTTGATTATTACGGCGGTTCGATAATGATCTTGACGATATCGCGGTAATGATATTTCTCTGATATTTCCGAGGCACACGAAAGATAGACTAACCGCGGGATTAAATTTTTGAATATAACGAGAGACAATGAATGCAAAATGATAAATGAATCGCGTAATCTCAAGAATAATTATTCCACGTTTGTTCGCGGTTTGAATACACGATTGCATAGACCTGACTAATGATGATGATTTTTAATTACTACGCGGTTATATATAAATAAAGATGTAAAATATATTTATATAGAAGTCGGTGCGATATTCCATTCGCAAAATTTATAAATTTTTACGAGTACAATTCGCGCGAATCGCGATAGATAATTATCAAACCTTAGACATCGTCTTGCTTCAAATTAAACGTAGTTTTCACAAAATTTCTCACTCTCGGCTGCAATTAGAACGGTATTGCTTTTGCCGCGTACCTACAAAACTCGGCGCGATAATTGGCCTCCCGAAAGTTTCGTCTCTGAAAGACATCGCTATCCGGTTTCTTATCCCCGTCGTCCGCGCAAACGTTGTCGTCTCTCGCCCCGTCTTTCCTTCTCGACGCGAAACTTTCCGGCGAGACGACTCTGAAGTAACGTCGAGAGTCATATTTTATGCGGACTCGTTCCTTTATGAGCGAACAATAACGCGCCGCGCCTGTAACGACACGAAGAAACGCGAGTGAAAGAGAAAGAGGGGGAGAGAGAGAGAGCATGAACAAGAAGCGAACCAAGCGGAGCTGCAATTGAACTTGTAACCCGCGGGCTAGCTGGCCCGGTCTTCATGATTAATAAACCTGTTGTTAATCATCTACGTTCCTTCCCTCTCCATCTCATCTCGAGCGTGACCTGCTGCCGATTACTACCACTACTATAATATTACCACCTAACTCCGCCACGACCTTTTTCTGCCTCCCTGCGCATACGACCTGGGCTTTCCCCTCACGTGCGATGAACTTCGCCGGAATTGCCGTGCTCACCGAGCCGGATGCATCGCGCACGCCTGGTATAATTGGGTGCATTAGGTGCAGCGGGGATTGTGGTGGTAGCGGCGACGTCACGCATCTGCTGCCGGCAACTACAGCCATCTCTCACCCGTTCTCATCGTCCTTACGAGAGAAGCCCCTTCGCTCCTCCATCGGATCGGACATTCCGCGTGCCGTCCGCGGAACCGTAGTCGTGCTCCTTTCTCGCTTCCTCGCTCGTGTTGCTTGATTGATGACGCGAGCTTTCACGAGCTTAATCTCCCCCCATAGCTCCTACAATCCACTCGAAAAAGCAGGAGTCGATTTCGTTTCGAGAGGAAACGCGGGCCGACAACGACTGTCAATAATTTTACGATATTTTTCTCAGTCAAATACGCGTTGCTAAAAAAATGAAGCGCAGGGTAATTTTTTATCCATTATTTTGTCCGTAGATTCTCTTTAGTTATTTGGGTCGATTTCATCGGGAACCGGGAACAATTTTTGCGCGCGAGAGATAAAAGCAATTTAACGTTAGAATGTTGCATTTTTTGCGGACGCATTTTCACGAAAGTTTTATGACGCTCGCATAAACTTTATGTTAATATTCCACCATCTTAGTAGCAACGTAGCGACAAATTATTATAAGTAGCGTAGTTTGAACTTTGTTCGCGAAAAGTTCGATGGATTGTCGTTAGCGGCAGAATTACGAGAATGGTGCGCACGTTCTAGGAAGACGTGCATAAGGCAGACGCATATCTAATGTAACAAACAAACTTCTGCACTTTGAACGGTTCCCGATCAAACTGCTAAAAAGTTTATTTGATGATTGGA
This sequence comes from Formica exsecta, assembly GCF_003651465.1. Lineage (NCBI taxonomy): Eukaryota > Metazoa > Arthropoda > Insecta > Hymenoptera > Formicidae > Formica > Formica exsecta. The sequence goes on along the minus strand of NW_021853643.1, from coordinate 56,162 downwards.
AAACCAATCGCGGTACGCGCCGATAACGATTCCGAAGAGTATCTCATTTAAACTATCCGTTATCTTAAATTCTCTCGTTCATTATCTCTCTCGCAAATAACGTGTAATCTGATAGAATTTTGAATACTCGCTTAAAAAAAAAAGAAGCTTCGTTTCTTAGCTTATTTGATCGAAATGACAGAATTATTTCGTTGATTTTAATAAAACAATCGCTTGTCAGCGCAGAAAAAGATAGAGAGGTCGAGTCGTCGTTGAAAATTCGGCAAATCAAATTTCGGCTCAATCCAATTTGGCCGAATCGAACTTTTCGCGAGTCAGCATGAAATTCTTCTCACCTCCTTCTAAGGTACAAATCGAGATCCCGGCTGCATTGTACGCCGCTTTCGAGATCAACGTAGCGATACCGCATCTTTCTTTAACATAAGCCAGCGTCAAAGAGAGTGGATTGCCAGAATAAGATCTTCCTTTCGTTATCATAATAATATGATTCTCCCCTCGTCATCCGATTCATAAACTATACGTATCATCGGTTAACATTTGGCTCGAAATATTGTGTCGAATAATAGCGCCAGAGCACATCTCCTCTATAACTTACAAAGCCTCCAAGAGCGGTCGCGATTTTATTTATTAGCCATGAATAATATACTCTAAGAAGATAGGAAGCCTGGAATTTAATGCCCGTTAGGATTGGCTTTACCTGTCGTTTCACGAATATAATAAAATAGATTCTTATGTAATTTTGAATAAATCAACATGTGATTTTTGTTATATTCTGCTTATATGATTATACTTAAGATAAAAGGATTTTTTAATGCAAATACGTAGTTCGCGATAAATATATTTTTGTGAAATTACGCGAATGACGACGTGAAAATTGCTTGCCGAATTGAATAAAGAAAATTCTACGCGAGCATGCGATTTTGTTTAACTTGAATTAATTTTGTACATCAAAAAAAGTAATTTACATGAAAGCCGTGATTCAAAGATGCAATATGTGTTGAGATTGTAATACTGGTAATGAATATAATATGCGAGAAATTTTCAGGAGTTTGTAAATGGACGAATAAACATACGTCCATGCGTGATACCCTTGATATGCATATGTGAGAGTGTTCTACATTTTCCTTTTTTTCGGAAATATACATTTCCTGCGGTACGCTTTTGACGTACTGCAAGAGATGCATCTGCTGTTAATCCTATGGTGCTTCGCCGCGCGTGCATATTATTTAATTTTATGAGCGACAAATGAAATTGTAGAGCGGAAAATCATGAAGACTGTACGTATGTACGTATATCAAAATTAACATTTTTTAGTAATAACGAGATAAACAATTATTCCACGCGAAGAAGAGGAGGGAAAAGTTTTTAATTCTATGTGATACAAAAATAATTTCTCGCGCGTGAATAATATACTTAAATTTCATTTTTGTCGAGTTATATCAATGCCATAAAAAAACATCTGTGCGTGTAGTTCAAGAAGCTAAATATATCGGTGACCTAAAAAGATTCGAAATCACGAGAATTGATTTAATCATTCCTACGTCGATATACGAAACTCGATCAACCAAAGTTCAAACAATTTTTTCAAAATTTCAACTTTATTTTTCCCATTCAATTTCTTTCGCCAGAATAAACTTTGTCCCACAAGGACAAGCAGGTAAATGTAATATTTCGATGTTTATGCGGGACGCGTAGAATTCCATTTGCCGAGGTTGCTACACGCTATCGCCGTCCTGCGTCTGTTGTTTTAGCGATGTCCTCGCGCCGAGTTAACGCAAGGAAAACGAGAAGCTAGCGCGTATGTCAAATGGTAAAACAGCAGATGTTCTCTCCCGGGACCGCGGGCGAAGAGGAGAAGGGACGAGGATCGGGGGAACTATACTCGACGCAATCACGAGAATATCCCGCGCGATTACGTCCGCACAAAATTCGTCGGGGGCAACGCGGCCGTAAAGCTTCCGGATGTCATCCGCGTCGTGCTTATATTTTCCACCGCGCTCGTCCAGCGCGATATACAATCAACGACGAAACGAGCCACGTGAAACGGCGCGAGGAGGATGATGGAAGGAAGCAAGGAAAGAAATCGAGGTTGGAATACGATTGAAAGGACGTGGAGAGAGGAGAGAGTGTCTTGCAGTGTCACGATGGCATATTTGAAGTTTTTTAGAAAGAGCCTCTCTGTCTTCTCTCTTTCTAATTTTATTAATATTTTTTTCGAATAATATTAAATTAACTTTCAATATAAAGTTAAATGTTTCTAATTATTAAATAATAGGAAGAAAAGTAAATAACAGGAAAGTCATTTAAATCACACCATCATACCAATAAATTCAACTACTACATTTAAAGCCCATTTTATTATATAATCTAAATTTAAAGCTTATCTAATTATATAATCTAACACACCCCCACGATGCTTCACTAATTTTGAGTTATTTGTTGATGTCAGATGTATTGTATGTGAGTTAAAAAAAATTACATTTTCTGAATTGTTTGACATTTTTCTTTAAGGAAATAAAAAGCAAGATTTATTATATCAATTCTATTTATTTCTAGCAATATAATACATACTTTTAAAAAGTTTTTAAAAACTTGACGTATCTTAATTTAAATTCCTAGATTTTAAAAACGTGTACTAATTCGAATTAAATAAAATGAAAATGTAATAATTGATTTTTTTTGATTGATTGGTTATCCGGTTGTAACAAGTTTATTTCACCGTAGTTTTAATAATCTGGCATGGCAACGAGATTTTCGTGGCAAACATGACGATTTGTTAGTTTTATTGTGTTTTCCCATATTGTATTCGCTGAAAGTAATGAGCAATAAAGAGTCGCTCTTTTGCGAGCGCGTCGACTTTAATCCAATTCGGCTGTCTATCCGACGCGATAATACATAATGTTTCATTCGTCAGTCCAATATTTCAAGTCCATATTTTTAGCCGCCTTGTCGCCCTAGGCGAAAAAATATTTTCGGACCCGTGGGCGGAGATACATTTCAATGGCGAAGCTTGATCCTTTCCATCATTACGCACGCAAAAAACTTCGAGCGATTTAACCTTGCCCTCGCAAAGAAAGAAAGACTAACTTATTCACTGACTGACGCTTTATTTAAATTTATCCTAAGAAAAAAAAAAAATCCAATAAGAACAGAGCACGTAGTACAAAATTTTGATAATATAGTACGCGAATTTGATGATGATAAAATTGATGAGAAAGAGAGAGAGAGAGAGAGGGAGAGATGAGTTGCGTTTCTCTCCTCATTTCCGTCAGCCATCTCGGGGCCACTTCCGATCGACTTGATGCTACTTCCGTCGCCAAATGACCGATGTTTCATTTATAATACTGCTCGACGTCGATGCTATTACCGCGCCGTCAATAATTAGAGAACGCGCGATATTTGACATACGGCGTTTTAACATGTATGTAGAAACGTTAGATAATCGTTAAAAACATCGAAGGAAAATCGAATATCGAGAGTGCGTGATTGTTAGCATTTTGTATCACTAGAAGCGATATTTTGTGAAGAGATTTGATTTCAGCTACACACATCATATATACATATACATATAGAGAGAGAGAAAGACATATACCGCAGTCCAAATGTATCAACCGATATTTTCTGGCGGACGTACAAAAGTTCTCAATATTGTGTCGATGAAATGAAAGAAAAAGCTATCGCTCTTTAAAAGCGAAGCCGTTTAAAGCGTACGCCGCGGTGAGCTTGCGGTGAGAGAACACCTCGTAAAAACTTCACCGTGTATATTTATGTAAAATATATGAGCATTATCGAATATTATGCCGTGTTACATAGCGCATCGGTTACCTTGCATATTTTTATCATTCGACAGTTGATTTGTACGCGGGATGATTATGGCTGTTATTATCGGAAACCCATAATTAAGAGAATCGTATGCAAATCTCTTGCCGATAGATAGAAATACATAAAATAAATTGAACGCCGAATTTTGCGATATTTGAATAAAAAATTAATTTGATTATGCAAAATCGGATTAAACTGTAAATGAACGAGTAATATTTTGGTGCGCTCTTGACATTACCAGTCGCGAAATCTATTAACGTGTGGATATTACTGAAGAAATTGCTGTTTTAGAAACAGCTATAAAATTTACGAGCGCTTTTATTTCCGGGTAATAATTTCGAAGTAATCAAAAGACTTATGTTGACATTGGTGAAATGAAATATATTGCTATATAGATAAGATTTACTTAATTATATAATATCCTCGAATACGATGTATGTCGCGTTTCTCGAATTTCCAAGTTTCTCTCGGAAAAGTTCATCTGTCGACAAATTTGAGAGAGCGAGAAAAAGAGGAAAAACCCTTCGATCTTCTGTACGGAATCATCGCTCGGTAAAACCAACGAGTAATAATCGACTCGATATATCCCTGAAATCGGCAATTGAAAGCATCGAGAAATAGGTCGCGCGATCAAAGCTCAACAACCTTATCATTATAATCGCCGGCATCCCAAAAGTCATTGAAGTCTATCGTGAATTATACGATGATAGGCGATTCGAGCGTGAATCACTCGGGCGACCTATATTCTGAACCATCTCATTAAGTCCCATCTCGACAAATGTGTCGGTCAAATTTTTTTTCTACCGCGTTAAGCGCGCCGGCGTTTCTCGAACTGTCCCATTCGATTTTACGTAAGACGCTTAGATAAACAGATTGCATCGAACAAACCTGGAAGCGTCGAACGGACCGACGCTTCCGGCTAGAGTCGTGCACTGTTTGATAAGTAAGTAAAGACGGGTCGGACAATGTTGTTGAAGGGGTGTAGCAACTACTACTCGGAACATTTGGAGCAGCGTGAAAAGGATTTACAGAGAAATGCGTTTCTCTGCCGTCGGATGGTCACTGTCGTGTAATTACATCGCTCTTTATATACGGAGAAGCTCAGCATGACCTTTTGCTGCTTTGTATGCGAGCGCAAAGGTTTTCGTAAGCTACAACCGCATGATCCAAGTAATTAAATCTGACCACCGGAGGTGATTCTCTTACGTGGAACGGTGCACTGTGCGTAAAGTGCATTAATAAATAATTAAACTGTCGAGAGAAATGAATGCCGGATTCGAAATCGAAAATGTAATCCACAATCTATATTTTTAAATTTTTCAACATCTTGAAAAAGACGGGCAAGGAGAACGTTGGAAAAATTAGATCGTTGACAGATAATACGCACATATAACATTTACGTTTTAATTTTATTTAACCGACATAGCGATGACACAGTTAAATTCTGGTGATTTTTATTAAAGATTTAATGTAGAGATTAAAGGTTGCAGAGTCCAATTTTTGATCTCGCGTACTTCGAGAAACGGCGAAAACCGAGAGCGCAGTTATTAAATCCAAGTACGTGGAAGCATTTCAGAGAAATCGTAGAAAAACCGCGAGGCAGAGTTACGAGAGGCAGAATCTTCACCGTTGTTGTGGCGAGGACTTATTCTGTCCGCGTAGACGAGAGAGGACTCCGCTCTTTCTCGTCGCCGGGTATACGAATAGACGTCGTCGCTCTGCGCGGCTATATCTCACGTATCTACCTACTTTTCGAGAGATGATCCTTAAAAATTCCCGGCGAAGCTGATCCCCGAAGTAGACTAGATAAGAACCGAAATTGGATCTGGAAGAGTCGCGACTTTTCAAAAGCCGTATGTACCGAACTCTTTTCGAAAGAAGGTACGAAAAAAAATCATTCCATTCCATCTACTGCCAATGTGAGAGAGACATTTGTGTAACCGTATTACATTTTTCGAGATTTTCACATCATTAAGCGCCTAAAGGTAGGAATTTTTCCATGGAAGAATATTTTCCGAATACGTCTTCCTTCAGGCATCGATATCATCGCACGAATATGGATGATTCTTCGTTTATCTGAGCCTTTTAAATCTGATTTTTTGGTCAAACAATGCTTGACTTACAGCGCTCAATTGTATCTTTATATTGCGTTTGTGACAGTGTATCTGTCCCTACATTTCGCGAACGATAAAAGGACAAATGTCATCTTAAAAATGCGTTACGTGCACAAAGAACTTTGTCTAGTAAATCACGCGGAAAGTCAGCGATAGGCGCCGACGCTTCCCGAATAAAATTTTCATTTCTCGGATAAGATACGCTGACGTTACTTTCAGCCCTTATCTAAGGTGGCTTAACAATACCTGGTAGTTTTAATATTTCTCTTTTCGTAAGTAATATAAAGAGATATCTCCACGTATTATATGAATAATGAACACAATTTTTCTCGTTATAAAATTACGTAGATAATATAAATTCTTTAACGCAATCATTTTATATGACATCTATAAATATAGAGAAACAGGCTGGTCTCCTCTTAGCTCCACAGTTTGCCTTCATTTAAAAGTTAACCGATTTATTTTTACTGTCGTTGCTCCGGATACAAAAACGCAAAACAAAACCATAATCATAAAACTGCTACGTCTCGGTGCATTTTTTCCGTGGATTGAAAAGCTCAGATTTTTTTTTTGTTCGTGAAAACCCACGCGTGTAGAATTACCGATAAAGTTTTAGAAGGAATAGAAAAATGATATGCAATATTATACACATGTGAAGGATGCGTGTATTATATTACATTACGCGTATTATATTACGATACTTATTACCTTTAGGGTTTCTAGTCTTCTTGGGTAAAAATAACGTTATAAAGTACCGCCGGATTCTGACATGTTCATCGTCGTCGCACTCTCTCTCTCTCTCTCTCTTTTTCTTTCTGCGCCGCGTTTTCTCGGGCTCCCACGACTAAAGTTTACGCGATATTCCGTCAACGTACACACAAAGATTTAATCTCGTTAAATTCCATACTACAGGACGATCCATTGTAACTACGCGCGTTATTACAGCCCACTCTCGTTACGTAATACATTTTGAGACGCCGACGAAACGACCGTACAATTGTTCGGTTCCGCGCTCTTGCAATTTCCTTTTAAACGCGATCATTACATATTATATATGTATATATATCTATACATATATATACATATATACATATATATATGAAAACAGATCTGTGTATATATATATATATTATTCTGTGTATATGTGTGTTGCATGAGGGTTTGTTCACGTGGATGTAGAACGATGTGGTACACGTTCGTGTCAGTAATGATCCGAATACGCCTTTTGCGGCGGGTCACGCTACCGCGATAACTTGTACCACTGGCGCCGTAATTATTTTTGCTTTCCTCTTGTCGTAACTAGTTTATATCACGGCCGTGTAACCGCACCGTTCGTTTCGGCTTTGCGCATTCTTCGGATGACGACGGAGCTTTACATCGCCGTTGCTCGATTTTTCTTCCCCTCTACCTTATATGTGCTTCTCTCTCTTTTATTACTTTTAGAAAATTTAAAAATTCTTCGCAGCGACCGCGAGTGTAATATCGTCCCTTTCTTCTAGAAAATCCCGATTATTTCATAGAAGTGACATTTCGAGACCTTAATATATAAGGTATCTTCTTAATATAATTTTATAATATTGTATATTAATTTTAAGTAGAGTAATATATCCAGAGATATGATTGACAAAAATTTTTATCGATTATATAAGCAACGTCATCATATTTAAATTGACACGTAAAATTTCCCTTTATTAACGTTGATCGCGACTAAACTAAATTTTCGTCGGTAACGAATCCTCTCGTAGATTAACCAACTTAACGATGATACAGCTAATGGATACGGAATGGATGCAGGCGTGGTTCGTTTCATCGCCGGTCGATCGGTCGAGTTATTATCGAGAAACGCGAGGAAGGCATGCGCGCGAAATATAATCGGTTATCGCGCGAGGTCATCGATTCGCCGATATATTTTAGTCGCGACGGTACAATTATTTTCAACGGTAACGTGCCAATCTGGCCGGGCGCGATTACAAGTGTTACGCGAGCTTTCGCATTGACGCGTCTCGGAGAAACGCTCGGCGCTCGCCGAAGGGATGACGTGCACGTCAGTAATATTTTCTCTCCCCGCCCCGTGTACTGTGGATAACCGTCGTTATCGCGCGGATGCAAATTCGTCGCACCGACACGACGTGTATTTGTATATAAATCCACAACGATAACTCTTCTCTCTTTCGTCGTGCGATACGCGCCTCGGACAATCCCTTATCAATGACCGGTTGTTCGCACTTTTTTTTTTTCTTCGACTCGCATGTGAGAAGTGTGCGAATGTTATTTCACGATACGAAGAAGCTGAACTGAAACTCTCTTTCGCTATTTTCGGGATACGTCACGATACGTCAAACTGCAGAAAAGTCAAAACTGCAATTTCGTCGCGATTTCTCGTTGACTTTCCTTTCGTAGCGTGCAAGCCGTAGAACGAGCATGTGACTCGGTTGCACAAACAACGGTGGCTATTGCACGAGACATCAGCATCCGTAAAGAATAAATTCCGTAATGCTGTGAATTTTGAAGTTGTTCCAATAGAATGTCGGGAAAAAGTCGCTCATTTTTATCAACAAACATATCTCGCGTAGGTGAATAAGAATACAACAATGTATTTTAAGTGCATATCAAGACAAAGATAATCCAACTTTGAATACGACATATATTTAAATAAAGAATCTAGGACGCACGTTTGTCACGAGTTGCAATGTAAATGTAACTTCCTTCCCTTGGGTACAAATAAAAGTTAGTGTACTTGTGATAAATACGGTCGTAAAGTACCTCGTGTAATTGCTCAACCGTCTAATCGTTCGCAAAGGCCTCCCTCGTGTAAACCTTGCCGCGATTTTATAACGGTTTACGCGCGTAAAAATCTGGTATATACTCTCTTGAACGACGACGAGCACACACACACACATTGCGGTAAAAGTAACCCCCGCCGCTACCACATCGATGGCACGCTCCGATATCTCGAGCGTTACATCTTTCGAGAGCGGGATCGTAAACGGAATTCATGAATCCGCCGCAGTTCCGTCCCGTAAGTTTAAGCGTTCGACACGTTCTTGCGGTACACTTTACGAGCTTCATCCGTAGTACCATGCCAACATCCTCGCGTGGCCCTCGTATTTATTAGATTGTTATGGATGGAACGATCTCGTTTGGAAAGCTTATGCCTTGCAGGAGGTCTTTGTAAAGCGAAAAGCACGATAATCGATAAATAGATGACATAATTTGTTAATACTATATATCCAATCCGACAATCCTACAAAAATATTTTGGAGCTGTTACACATGAAAACGAGTAACTCGTGTTTTTGTACTATTTTTGTACTCGTTACCCTTCGCAGATCGGAGATCGTAAACAATCGTCATAAATTCGAAGGAACGCAATCAATGTAGTGGCATGAACCCTCGAAATGATCCGTGGAACACGTAGGATCCGGAGCATAAGCAGTTCGCGTGGAAAAATTGCGCCACTGTCCGACATTGAGAGCGACGCTTTCGTTTCGAGAGGGAACGTTGATGTCGTTTCGACGTACTCTGATCCCACGTTTCTCATTGCTTTCTCTCTCCCCTATCCTACCATTTCTCGTATTTTTTCGCTTTCTTACAATCACATTTCGGCGATTTTCTTGATGTCGGGTCGGCTTTTTCTCGATTCGCTCGATTTTCGAAACAATTCTGTCTCCGTAAATTATATTTTTTACTTAATAAATATACATATGTTGTTATATGTATATATACATATAGAGTGTTTCATATATATAATATGCCAATACAGTGCATTTGCTATTTTTAGATTTCTCGTATAAAAATTTTTGTAATAATTCTGTTATAATTAAGTCTAATATTTACATTACATATATAGACATTATAACATATCTACTTGTTTCCATCAACGCCGAAAAGTATACTTCGTTGTCATAAAGAAATTTGTTTTAGGTCAGCTCAAATAAAAATTTTTCAAATGTTTTATTATAAAAATTAAAAAATTAGACTTGTTTATAACAAAATTAGTAAAATTTTTACACAAAGGATTAAGAACCAGCAAATGCACTGTATTGATGTATTAAAAAATGAGATATCTTGAAAATATATTTCTGGAAATTTTGCTAAAGAAGAAAAGTTGTTTATTTTTTGACATGAAATACGATAGTATCAGTCCGTCTCCTTTATATATAAAACACTTTGTATACATGTGCATCTGTGTGTTTTCATTATATTTTTGTTAATTTATTTATGATTTTTTTATATCTTCGTATTTTTTTACACTAAAAGGGGAAAGCCTCTATCAGTGTCTCTTTGGACTTGACGTTTCTCTTTCCGGTCTGTCCGTAACTACTACTGTGCACAGAAGAGGTTCGCTTTAACAAATGTTTATCGTGGAAGTGGATTCTCGTCGTAATTCGTTTGGTTAGTAGAATGTTGGCGAACAGTGCTAAGTGCAAGTACGTTGAATATTTCACCAATGTATGCACACACATACACACATATTCACACACATACATCGGGTTAAAATATTCAAGCCGCAGGTAATCTGCGCAATTTCTCGAAGCCTCGAGATCGGCCGCGATGGATGCTGATGCGGTCCGATCGATATTAATCCAGGTGTTTGACATCAACATCTTGTACGCGCGGAGGGGAAACGCCAATTCCGGAGTGTTCCGCAGACGGTGCGATGACAACAGGATGCCGATTAACGCGGTTGGTTTGATAATTGCGTACAGCACCATAATCAGACTACAAATACTCCTCCTATATATACCTACCGTGATATCTCGGTGTGCTGTATTTAATTGGCGAAACTGTCACTAATAGGTGTTCGAGCGTTCTTAATGAAACTGACGTCATTAGGCTTTGATACGTTACTTATCAACGATGTTTGGTAAGAGAAAAAAGATATTTTCCAAGGAAATATTTTCCGAAATTAATTTATCTTTCTGTGACGATATTCTGAAAATATTCTTTTCATCTCAAGCAGCTCTCGTTAAAGTCAATATGGAATATCATATATTGATATAATTATATAAAATTTTTATTCTCAATACTCGAAATACATCTTTATAATCTTTGAAAATTTTCTATCAAATTGTCAATCATTACGTTTGACAAATCTTCTACGACATAAGCATAACATCTCGAAGAAAGTATTCAAATTATCGCTCGATGAATGTTTTATTAAATTTCAAGTCAATTTATACGACAACCTCCCGCGTGTGCAAATTTTATTCCAGAAGTGGCGATAGGTCAGCGGTTAAACTTTGAAATTCACGTCGAACAATCTAAACTTAACACGAACAAGAACGGATCTTTGCTGCTCCCTAGCAAACTCCATAATTAACTGATCTATTATCTTATTTGTTTTGTCCTGCCAGATTGTTTTGTCGTTAAGTCGGGTCTTCGGCATCTCCAAAATTCAAAGCGCGCTTTCGCGAGGCAAAACTGTACCGGCAAAACGTATAGCCGGATAGTCGTATAGGGAGTATCTCTCGATCGCGTTTACGAGCGTCGGAAACGTATCGGTCCCATGATTCCACGCTGGTATCGCGAATACGGCGAGCAATTCATCAATGTAGCCCGCGCCGGAATTTTCTTCGTAGACATAAAGGGACGAAAGACACGGCGAGTTATTTCCGGGATCAATGAAACATTTTTGTGCCGAGTGTGCGAGATAGCACTCACATGCATCGAGTGTTTTTGCGAGGAGTCTCGTCTCATAAATTATTGCCATGATGAAGCTGTGCGTTGTATGCACCGATTAACGTAAGCGCGTAGCCCTGGTCAGGAAGGCCAGATGATAAATCACTTGTATGGAAATTTATGTAATTTACAGAAACACGGTCTAGAGAGTTTTTTCTTCCGAAACATTAATGCACATCCCCGCGTGCGTTCTATCGAATCCGAGCAAAGGCAGATTGTAAATAAAATGTGAGGGAAGAAGGAAAGAATGAACAAGGAGAGGATTTCGCGGTTGTGAAATCTGCGGCTGTCTTGCTGTGTATATCTCGTTACCGAAACGCGTCTCACATTAGCTGGCTCGCAAAACGCGGTTAATTAGCCCCCTCCGGACGCAGTGACTTCCTGATGTCAGAACGCGTTTCTATATAACCCAATTTGCCGTCCGAATGCTGCAAAAAACGACACATTGGACGAGCTCGAAAGAAAAAGAGAGAAAGGGAGAAAGAAAGAGATAGAAAGAATGCGGGCCGTTGTACCCAGGAACTGCAACGCGGCGAACCAGCTGGCGAGAAGGGGGATGGAGGGGAAGAGGGAGCAGTTGGTGGTGGCTGGAAGGGGATGTGGTAAAAGAAAAATGAAAAATAAATGCGCTCGGGGCAACACGCTGCACCGCTGAGCTTGCAATGCTTTTAACTTTCCCCATAAATTTATTTACCGTCTCTCTCTCTCTCTCTCTCTCTCTCTCTCTCTCTCTCATTTCTAGTCTATCTCCTGTTCCGCGATACCGCTAAAGTTTCGTCAAGGAGCAGTCCTCGTTTCCGTTTGCCTCTGTTTCTCCGCCGGTGCCCTCCATCCCTCTCTCTTCCACCCTCTTCCCACCCTTCACCATTCGTCTGACGGTCTCCTCTATCTCGCGACTCCTTATTCCTTGACCATCTGTTTCCTGCGCTTCTTCCCCTGTAGCTTATCTCTCTGTTGACCTTCTTCCGCTCTCTCGCAACGAGCTTGAAATCGCGCTCCGATAACAGTTTCTTAAGGTCCTAAGAGATACAGTATATTGTATATCAGGGAACACACGAGCTTTGCCGATAAACAGGAAAATATTGACGCTGTGTCAAAAAGCTAACTTTGGGGAAACTTTAAACTCCGTCGCTCCTGACGAAAGAAGCTGGTGTAACGAGAAATCTCGCGGCGTTAAATCATCTTAACTATCGCGTTACACGATGAAACGCTCGCTGCCGCTCGACGGTAACGCGCCGAGAAACAATTTGAATTGCCGATCCTCTATCGGTCGTTGTAAACTTCTCGACTTTGCGACCCACCGCCGTTCACTCTTCCCCTCTTCTTAACCAAGTTTATCTGCTTTTCTTCGTCCCGGAAAATTTCCCATTATTCCCCATAAGTTTCCGGCGCTGTGCTTTATATACGCGAGAAAGATCGATAAAGCGAGCAGCAAAATGGTTGATAAATTATTTACGATGAATAAAGAAAATGTTATCATTAACCGTTACGGTCGAATCGTCGTTTCTGCTTCAATATTTGTCGCGCGGAGAAAATTTAGTGGAAAAGATAAGCGTTGATCGCGTTGCAAAGTATCGATCGTTTGTTTCTTTCGAAAATTATTTTATCGTGCTAAAAGTGCAAAATCAAATAAATATCACCGATTTTCCGATGATTGTTGAAAAAGCATCTAATTTATAATATTGTCAAGTGAAAAAATATTTGAAAACAATACAGTCGATTTGATAACATCCCATTTTATTCCGCGAATCCTAGCCCTCGTTTATTTTACAGCATTTGGAGATTAAAATCCATCGATCGTGATACGAAAAACTTTTAGAATTTCTGAATAATCTCTCTCTCTCTCTTCTTTTTCTCTCTCTCTCTCTTCTTTCTCTCTCTCTCTCTCTCTCTCTCTCTCGATGTCGCATCTACTCGGATTAAAGGATCAAGAATATCCAATTACTCGAAATAGATTGCCATCGCTACGACAAGCTGCGATCCAAATATATTTGCCTAACTTGACAAATAATATGATTATATTCGACGCGATAGCATCATCAAATAACGATTCATTTATTTTCTAGCGAAAGAATATGATTTAATATTCATGCAACCTATTTAAATTTCTGCCAGAGAGCTTCTCTTAATAAAAAGGCACTTTTGATTGCATTCAACACTTTTAGTATTTATAATCAAAGTTAATAAAGATAAATAATAGGTGTAAATTAAAAAAAGCTCTTTGATGTTTTTCTGCTTTCGAGATAATGATTGATTTCTGTAAATATAATATTGTCAATGCCATAAATTATAAATTTAATAAGAACACTCCAATATATGGAGAGTAATGTATGTGTGTGTATAATATTACTAATAATGATAATAATAAAAATAATTATTCACGCACATAAATACACGATCCTACGATAAATATCTATTCTATTAATTAATATCATATCTAAATCGCGGCTCGCGCGACTTTTCATTTGTCAAAACTCGCTGCCGAGAGGAAAAACCGATGAGATATCGAAAAAGTTACAGAGTCACCTCCCATATCTACTTCTATCTCCGAATAGTGCTCTGGCGGATAATTTCTACCGCGGATCTTCCCGTGGTGGTCTTTACACGACTTCTCACTTAACCCCGAAAAACCCGTGGAGTTTAAAAGAGTGCCCCCCCAAACCTCCCTTTCATTCTATTCACTCATTTCTTTTTCGCTTTCTTCCTTTTTTCAAACCGCGTTGTTTTTTTTACCGGCAACGCGACTTGACCATACAACCCGGTCGAGTATCCGCGCGAGTCGGGAACAACGGCCGAAACGGGATTACCGGGGAAAGCCTGCAGTCCGCCGTTTCCAGTTCGTGACCGAATCGCGCGCTCGCTACAAATAAACCCCATCCCCCCTTCCTACCTCTTCGCAGCTTGATCCCGTAACCTGGTCACGCGTAACACCGATGACGTCTACGGCAGGTATCCACCTCACCGACCGCTTGGCTGTCACACTCGCGTCGTACTCTCGTCGTCCGGCCACGATTATTTTATTAGTGGAAACGAAGCGTATCAGCGCGACTCGGCCCGGAAAAACACTAACGTTTTGCACAAAATTGAATTGACTCGACGACGTGGGTTACTCAGCATTGTTTTTCCGAGGAGTTAATCGAATCGTCAATCGATATCGCTACGTGATTGAAAGATTGTGAGAAAGCAAATGTGCTCCCACTCTCTGTTTCTCTCTCTTTCTATTGTATAATTTTTGTCGTAAAACAATAGAGTATACTAAATTTTTTTAAATATTTTTACTGCACAAAGAATATTCGACATCAAGATCGAAGATATCATTTTCGACTTTGCTTAACTTTTCCTCTCGTTCTTTTTATTTGCTCAATTTTTCCTTTGTTCTGTAGAGTATTTTAAACTTTTTTCTTGATAATAACAATCTTTGTGTGTACGAGATTTTATAGATATCATGAAATATATGTTATAAATAAAATTATTGACTTTGACAATACATGTGACTCAGGAAGCACCAAAAATCGGTATAATTGGAAAATTACTCGAAAACTCATTGCTGAGTTTTTCTCGTCGACTTTATACGTAGCTTTATGCACCAGAATTCGAGCAAAGGTTGTCACCTTGCATACTCACCGCGGTGGACGGTATTTACCGTGTCGGTTGATTTGTGAGCGGGACGGTGGTCGCGCTGAGAAATAAACTTGGGTGAGTCTGTTTCGCAGGCCGGTCACGCTCCCTCTTTCTCAAAGTCCGCGTTTTCTTCCAAACTCCGAGTGACACGCGGGCATCCTATGTAGGAGAAAGGAGAGAGAGAAATTCTCCCTCTTACCTTTCCATTTCGCTACGCGTTACACTCTCGCGCGATCGTAAAAGTTGCAACCGGTTCTACACGAGCGGGTCGTAACGACGATTTCCACGTCGTTCTCTCTAAAGAAGTTTGCACATCCCGCGCTCTCGGGATAGATTCTTCGATTGCATCGCATAGTGTTTCACTTCTCTGCAGGACGAGAAACTTTGGGATTCACATTCGAATTGGAAAGTTAGACTCACGCGCGTAATATTATCGAGATGATGTTACAATATCAGGAAAGTGTTGGAAGAATGCGCGCGTGTGTAAAATAAATTAGTTAAAAAGAAATAAATTATTTTTCATACTATCGTATCATTTATATTTATCTTTTTCAACAGTCATCCTTGCTTCCCTGATTAATTTAAACTTTATTTTAATATTTTGTTTCCGTTTTTGTTTCAGAGTTTTGCATGCGCCCGAATTTCGGAACGTTACGTAATCGCCTTCGTAAGCTGAGCATACACGCACGCACATACACAAGCCTAAGCTTTCATCCTCAAAGCCCCTACGTGCTTCAGTGACGGCGCGTGACCTTCGATCGGCGCGTATATACGACGGGGAACGATGTCGAGGGTAGATTCATGACCGCCATCAGAGCGCCAAGTCTGCCATCGTGTAACCGTGTATAGGTAAGTACTCGCAATTTTCCCTTTACCATACACCTGCTCCGGAACGCGCGTTATAGCCGAGGAAAGAGAGTCCTTTATCTACGACCGCGCCAGGTACAGGGGGTCACAGTTAAGGGCTCAGGTGCCTCGATAAAGCGGTCGATAAGGCGCTCATATCTTTGCTCCTATCTCTGAAGTGCGCGAACGCTTCTCTTGTATAAAGGGGTAGGACGTGTGTGCGGAAACCAGCGTATTTTCTGCGAGATGCGAGAGAACACATTTATAGACAGAGCCTGAGAGAAAACGAAAGGGTTTCGAACGTGCTTTCAAAATTAGTTATCAGACAAGAGAGAATTTTTTTTTATGTTATATGCCAATATTGTCTGGACTGAAATAATTGGAAATTAAGAGTAATTAAGGAGAGATAAATAAAACAGTTCATGACTTGCAAAATCACATACCGGATTTTTAGATTTTGCAGATATCGTCTAGAATGTCGCGGAGAATTTAAACACAATTATCAGTGAAATATTCCTTTTTTACGGTCCAATACTGACGTTTAACCAAGGTTTCGAATGAAAGCAATTAACGAGCCGTGTCTCTCGCATTGTATGTAAAATTGACTCAGCGTGATTGGTAATTCTATTCTATGCGCGCGGCTTCGTTTGCGGAAATAGGCCAATTTAAAGTATTATTACGCAGGTATATGAGGGCGAAAATACTGCGTGCGAACGTAGGGTAGTTTGCGCGTTTATTAAAATGGGTATTTTCCTTGTTCTCAGTGGAACAATTACATTGAATCAACAAAACCGAACGACGGAAACACGCGATCGTCGTTATACGTGATTACCTGAAAAAACTACGCCGATTCATGTATCGAAACTCCTGAAAAAGCTCGGAGACGGAAATACCGTTCGCTGTTGCATATTTGAAAGAATATTAATTAATTATTTAATTAATAAAGAATTAATAAGAATTATTTAATTATTAATTAAGAAAAATGATAAAGTTACGGTGCGCGTTTTATACATTGTTTTACAAACTAAGCGTCTTAATTCTTTTTTTCACAAGCGAAAAAATAGTTAAGAATATCTTTTACGATTGCATTGTAAAATTTCAATTTTTTTTTTTTTTTTTTCAAGTGAGATTACGCGCTAACATTGCCAAACTTTATACACAACTTTACACTCGGAATAAATAGAATTTTGGATCTCGATCGATCGACTCCTTTGCGTGAGAGTTACGTGGATGAAAATTGGAAGTAAGACGTGTCGCGCGACACAAGGGGAATACTGTCGCAACTACTTTTCGCGATCCGCGACTTGCTTACCGTAGTGCAAGGCAGTTACATAAATAGATTACGTTCCATTACCTTGGCCGTGTGCGACCGAATGCGCGGAAACAAGCTTGTGTGCGGTGGACGGTGAATTAGTTTCGTTAGCCGGATAGCGGAGATTTTACGTTGTCTCGTGCGGTATCGTTACGGCGGATAGCGCATTACGTGACCGAAATTTCCAACGCGTCCGCTCTCATAAATTTCCCCGCGATTATTCCGGTGAATCCTATCCCGAGGATTCTTTGTCCTCTCTCGACGGACGGAGCGGAGCGAGCGAGAGACGATAAAACCGGCCCGTCCGATAGGAAGCAGCGCTATCTCTTCGTGGATGAAACGCGACCTTTCCCCGTGATTTCTTCGACCCCTTCTCCTCTCCCCTATATATATATATATCTAGGATGTCTGAAATGTTCTCCGCGCTTTTTCACTGCACGATGAGACAGGACGAAACGTTACAACGACGTGTCGCGACGAGACGAAAGCTCGAATACAAAATTTCGTGCACTATGGTACACACTGTGTATGTACATCCCTTTTCTGCATGCAAATATAATGTTTCATACTTTTGTCATTTCGATTTTGCCGGTACATGCAAAAAGCCGCACTAAATTATCGCCGTTGCAAAAATGAAAACGCGAATGCGTTATATAAAGTGACGTTTTTGTCGCGATACCGACATTCAGTTCCGCGAAGAATTTAGAGATGATTTTTGAACAACGTGTACGAGAGCTCGAATAAAATTGTAACATTAAACATTTTGACAAGCGAATGTAAAAGAAAATAAATATCCTATTAAATTAAAATACCTCGAAAAATTCAATAGATTAAAAAATAACATTTTGAATGTCTGTGCAAAATTTATTATCTCTTTGAATTTATTATCTCTTTTTGTCGCTAAAATTCTCCCGTATTTATCTACAATCGTACCTCGCTGTAAATTTGATAATTTTTTTTTTTTTAATCTCACATACAATATATTTCGCGTATATTTAGTATACAATTCCCCCTAGTCCCTGAAGTGACGCCGGAAGGCTCGATAATTGAGCGTTCACGCGTACGCGATTGTTGTGTCGCTACGACGTTTATATATCCAACGACTTTATAAAAATAACTTGCCGCCACCGTACGACGACGCGCGCTTTTAGCTCCAAAGTGCTTTTTGTTCCTGCGGCAGGATATGGGCTTCTTTGTGCCGCGGTCAGCCGTTGATACCTTTCGAAGTCGCCGCTTTTCATCGACCTCGCAGCGCCCCGAGCTTTTATGAATCGCTACAGCGCGGCTGGGGGTTCTTTTCACGAGTCGTTTCTAGTAATTTGACGCTATTGCGAAATGGAAACGAGCGTCGCTGAAATATCGTCGAACAATGTGCAGAGAGAGTTTGCGTGTCGCTTTTACCCGATACTTAAACGTGTATTGTTCTTCTCGCTGCCTCGTCTCATATTTCTTTCCCCATCTCGATCCCGTCTGGCAAAAGAAATATTATATATACGGATGTTACGGGAAAAAGAAGCATGCAGGATTTTAATATATAAAGGGAATCGCGTCCGGTTAAGTTTTTTGTAAAAAAAAATAATTTTTATCTTCGACATACGCGATATTGACGTAGAATTAACAGCTACGTAAATTGAAGCGGTACTTGAAGGATCTCTGTTAATTTTCAATTGCACGGCAATCAATCGATATCGGCAAGTTTGCATACAAGTAACTAACGCAAAAAGTTTAAACGTCAAACTGTAATTTCCGGTAAGCGAAGGACGTGTTTGCCGACGCTTCGCGGTATGTTTGCGCAGCCGAAAGTCGTCTTGACGTCGCGCGGATGCGTTTTATTACGCGACGAGTTTGCGGGGGAGAACGCAACGAGGACACTGAACAACCTATTTCGCTAAAGTAGATAGGTGAGCGACATCGCGATTTCGCGAAAGTGTTTGTACGAAGGGAACATAGCTAGTTGGAAGGAGTTTATTTTTTCTATTATGTTTTTTCAATTTCAAGCTTTTTACTCTAATTTTTCTGCGTTCTACTTAGACAATAGGCGCTAACTTCTTGTATCTTTCATGGCATTGTAAAGGGAGAAATTTTTAATTTTATGTCAGACCGATAGAATCGCGCGCGAACAGGCATGCGTCAAAATATTTCTACAATCTTGGAGATTAAAATAACGCTACTAAAAAATTGCATCCTCTGTTCTGTTGAAGCGCTCGTGCGCCATTCTCTCTTTTCACGTTCGGCGAGGAAATGGGCTGAATTTTTGGTCGCTTTTCTTTTTTTAAGGACACGGCGGTCCATCGATCGCAACGAGCGTACGTCCCGACAAACGGCGACGGGAGTNGCTCTTCCAGAGCTCTCCTCTCTTTCCGCCAGTAGCCGGTAGCATCCGCGTCGCTTTCGCTTGTTCTCTCCGCGTGACACTTTGGAAATTAAATTTACGAGAAATAGCGCTCACTTCGTTCCGGGGGCACGCGCCCGGAATCGTAACGAACGAGTTTCGTGCGAGCAGTTAGTGTCCTCTACGCGAGGACGACGTTAAACTATTTCCCGCGTAAGAGACGCCCGGACTCGTTAAAAGCGCAAGAACGCGCGCGCTCTCTTTCTCTCGGGAGTCTTGACTTTCAAAGTAATCGTCGGCAAAAGAAAAAAAAAAATAATTGACCGGTCTCTTCTTCGGTTTTTCGAAAAAAACGATTATCCAAAAGAACGCCATTGGACGTTTCATTCCATTTAAGCGAAACGCGATTAAAGTAATTAAAATAATTACTCTGGCCTACGCACGAGTTTCTGGAATTGCGCTCAACGCATTCGATCGCTTCCACCGAAGACTTTTTAATTGTTTCGCGTGCTTTTAATTATGGTATACAACCCGGTATACAAACTCGTTTAAGGGAATTCCACTTGGTAATTTCATATCGAAAGATACCGAGATTAGAGATCGCGCTTCTTTCCACGTCGCTTACACTAAGCGGTTACGAAATAGTGAATATTACCGCGATACCGACGATACTTGGATCCAGTTAAAAGTTCAGGATAACTGCAGGATAACTGCGGAGCTTCGTCAGCAGCGCGAAATTTTATCTCGAAGAAATGTTAATAAAGTTCGGCCGACTTTGGATAGCGGCGAGCAATTATCTTGAGTCGACTATATTTAGCGTATAATTATTATATCTCGTGAAACTTATATCATTCTTTGTGTATGTATATAGCGCATAGCTAATATAATGAACACGTTTGTAAAAAGTTGATAACAATCGCAATTTGTAATTGCATTTTAATTAATGAAACATAAATATTTATTCGACTAGAAATCGTGAAAAGCACCGTGTTATAATAAACATGTTGCATTATATATTATCTTATTTCAAATGCATCACACATAAAAGCTTGTCAGAATAATATCGCGAAAAAGAGATAGATAAAAGAGAAAGCGTCTACATTTTGTTGTATATTACTGAATATTTTGTCACAAAAAGTGCCTCGCTCATGATATCCGATATTTTCTCTCCGCGCGTCCCGTTTCCCCGTTTCAGTAAAAGCGGAAAAGGGAGATATTAAATCAGAGGTTTGGCATATTGCTGAAAATGCTACGCCCCTTTGACAATATTCATATTTGTCAGACGGTCAAATAATTTATCCGATGCAAATAAACTTGTTAAATTATACGTGAAACTTGTAGCTTGGAATAAAGTTAACGATGTTAACTTGAGCGATGCGAATGTCAACTTTAACGAATACAGAATTAATTTTTCTCGGAAACTTTCACAATTTGTGTTGCAACTTTTCACAAGGTTATCTTGATAATACAATTTCGAAAGAAATCTGACCAATCTCGAATTCTGAATTTCCGGAAAAGCTTATATAAACACTATATGTATACTGCGATCTATTGTTAATAGTCCTCCATTTTCCGAGAAATCTATACATTTATTCGACTTACAATCAAAATCGTATTACATTGATCGTAGAGTTACATTGACGAGATGGTTTATAGAAGCTTTTCGAAATTTTTGAGAAGGGCATTGGAATATATCGTATCGAAGCGTCGAGAAAGACCACGTCCGGAAAAATTGTACAGACATTTCCAAACGATGAATATCCAAACGAGATTTCTTTGGACGGACGAACTACATATGTTGAAACGTTACCTCGGGGCAAAAAGATTTCATGGAATGCTTTAATTTCTTTGGAAGCGCATGTACAGGGAAAGACTGAATAAAAGAGAGTAAAATGATAAAAGCCTCTTCAGAAAACGGCAAACTTATGAGAGGACGAGTGACAGTCAATGGCTGATATTATTTGAACATAATCCGATATCGAGGAGAAATTCCTTGCTTCCTCGCAAATACGATCGCATTCTGCGTGCAACTATTTTTGTATTTCATATACATCTGAGGCTTTCGGTGGAAAAAGATATTTTATATCTTTTTAATATCTTCGGCGTTTTTTTTTAATACGTTCTTGTGCATTCAAATAGTATAATATATATTATGTATATTTTATACACAAGAGAAAAATTTTACGAATACTCTGTCTCTCTTTCTCTCGTAAGATTGGGCGCATAAATAAATTATTGTTAATTTTCTCTAACGCGATAATATTATAGCAATACTTATAAACCGCATATCTCTCTTTCAAGTATGCCGTTTCAAGTCGGGATGACGGCACATTCGCGTTTCTTACCTTCAGACTTGCACAATACTGCAGCGGAGAATGCAGACCGTGCGAGGACCGAATAATGCAGTTACGTTTATGAACGTGCAATAAAAGAAGAATTTATTTCGGGGTGATATAAGGAAATGGTCGCGCGATTGCACCGGGTAATCGATCATATCTTGGAGCGAGACGGAAAACTTTGCCCTCGTTTATTGGTTCCACGATCTAGTCTTGTCATCTCGAGAAGGCTTTATGGTTCCCAAAGCAATCAAGTAGACACACTGAAATGTTCCCCCTCTCACGGGAAAAGCAGATCCATTTCCGATCGTCGTGATGCGATAAATAAAATACCTCTTTATATAACGAAAAATTAACCGAGAGCAAAAAGAAAAAACTATTAATTATTCTTAAAACAACTGGTTGATAAGTGGCGTCGAAGTAGCGGGTATATCGTATAATTAATTTCCACGGAATGTGACGTGATTAAAACGGCGTAATGACGTAGTTAGATAAGAGAGAAAGCGTATGCAAAATGTCGGAGAATTGACTGAACATCGCGCACTTCCTCTCTCATCTAACTGCGACATTCCGTGATGCACGACTTTCACAGCGCGAGAGACGTCCGTTTCCGCGCCCCGTTTTTCATCGTAATCATCGTCACCGATTGTGCGACATGACGTAACGAATGGCGACACGGCACGGTATAGCGGACGTTATAAAGTCCGGTCGCGCGTCACGGCTGACATATACGTGAAAAGCGTGTTTAACGCGTGTCGCAAACTCGACTCTGCGTGTTTGCGTTATATCCTCAATTGTAAATCGAAAACATTCGATGTATATCCGAACCTGTCAAAGACTCCAACAAAGCCTACTCTGTCGATGCTCGATATGATTCGCCCCATCCTCGTAATTGTGTTTCCGAGAGTCAAGATTGATGCGTGATCGCGCAGAGAGCTCGTCTCTCCCTCGCTATTTCACGCGGAGCGATTACGACTTGCGATGAAGTTAAGCCGCTTATTTTTTTTTTTTAAGTCAACGAGAGATAAAGAAAGAAAGAACATGGAATCCTTGTATATTACATTTGGCTTGTGAGAGATTGAAAATATCGCAAAATTTTATGCATGTATATAGTAATGTAACTAGAAATCAGAAATGAGAGTCCTCAGATTTTTTTTTTTTTTTTTTTTTTTTTTCGATTATTAATACGAAGCTATACGAGCTTTCAGTGCATTCAGTCTCGGGTTCGCGACTGCGCGCAAACTTTCTCGATGACGTCGTCGGTGAATAATCGAGACCGCGGGATAACATCTCGAGCCGGTAATTAAACGACGTCCGGCTTGCTTATGAAGCCGGCCGCATGATGCATCGCCGCGACGACGTCGCGCGAGATTATTGACGTCGCTGGGAAATCGATAGCCGCGTTTTCTGCCCCAGGTGATAGATGAGCATGCTCAGCATCAGATTACACTGTGCGGGCTAGTCGAAACATAGTTTCAGGACGATGATGACGATGATGATGACGACGATATGTGCATTTACTTCATTCATTATTTCGTTATTCCAAAGCGTATCTGGACCATCGCGTGAAAAGATGACACGTCTCGAGAGATGCACGTGTTGTTTTAATATTTTCATCGCATTTGGCAGAACGCGAGGGAATTATTTTTCCGCGTTCCGAGGATGTTTCGAGAGCATGCAGTGAGAAACTTAATTAAAGATATCATACGTCAAATTTACGCGCGTATACCTCTGTGTGTATGTTTGAACGGGGAGATATGTAGTAGTTGTAAATTGCGCGTATGAGAGGAATACATGCGTGCATAATTGCTCTCAGCAAGGGCGACACGTAGAGAGATTAAGCACTGGAGAAGTATTATGGAGATTGATGGATGCGCGCTTGGTATCAATACGAAAGTAATTATCGCGCAGTCTTACTATGGCAGTAGACTTTAGTAACGAAATAATATCGACGACGAGGGAGAATTTATCGCTCGTGTTAACCGTCGTCACTTTCGACGACGCAGGTAATTATCGCGCTCCGCTCGGACTGTTCAGGCTAAATCCAGCGGCCATTACTAAAAGCCGGTTCAAGTGACAATTGCGTTAATCTTCCGTGCAATGTCGGCGCCACCCATCACGACGGACGTCGTGTGCTATTTTACCACCGCGACACGCGCCCAAAAACCATTCATCTCTTTTTCCATTATTCCGTTGTTCCTGTCGTGGATATTACATCGCGCGTTTCGTCTTCCCGCTGCGCTCGATGGGCTACGGCTGCTATAATAACGTCACCCTCCGTTATGCAAAGGTAAAGGTTCTTCTCAACTTTTACCTTCTTCCGTGAAATATTCGACGATATCACCTTTGTTTTATGCAAAGAGAGACGAAGGGTCTTTTAAATATTTACATATTTCGAGAGTTTTACAGAAAGAGAAAGAGAGAGAGAGAGAGAGAGCACATGTGTGTATCTAAATCAATTGATTAAGATAAAATTAGTCTCATTAGTAAATCGATCGGAGGAAAAAAAAAAGAGGAAAATTCGATTGTAAAACTGCACGATAATTAATTTCGTGTCTTGATATTAATCGCATCCGCGCGCGTGTCGATTTTGCACGTATCTATCTAAGCATTCGGTTTGAGAAACACTGGCATGGACGACAGTTGCAGTATTATCTCGCGTCACGCAAGATCAACAAATATGCTGGGAACGGGAAGAGCG
>NW_021853643.1:18694-31310 GCF_003651465.1 Formica exsecta | reverse complement strand
CGGCAACATGGGCGGCGCTAAACCGAGTGAGTTTTATTTAAAAAGCGAGCGAGGAGATGGTCGAGAATGAGCTTCAATCTCGGGGCACCGTGTAAACACGGCCATAGATTCCTTTTATCTCTTGGCAAAGGGTCTCCTATTTTTCCTTCTTCCCGTATCGAACGACTTTCCACGATGCACGCGCGCGCGCGCCCGACTTCGTTTCCCCTCCGGCCGGATACGATTTTTCTTTGACAGGGCAACGCGCGCGCACGCGGGCATATCCGAAACATTTTCCCAGCCATCCGCGTGATGATCATAAACATTCGGCGCGATATAGCCAATATACGTCTTCATGAAACGCGTACTCGCGTGAGAGGAATGAAGAAATAAGGAATGCGCGACGAGATCCGACAAAGATCCACGTTGTTTTTCTACGAGTCGAAATTTTCCTTCCATTTTCAATTTCAATTTTCCCACGTTTATGGATTCTAGGGGATTTCAATCGAGGCCTAATTTATATAGAAATTGAGCTTCTCCTTTGTACCTCGAATAAATAGTAAACGAACAGTCTTCCATTTAGAGATTTAAAAGAGGAGCTTTTGGCAAATCATTATAGAAATTAACTAGTTCAAAATTTATAAATTAAATAGTTTCAAAAAACATTCGATTTTGCTTAAAATATCAGAATAGATGTTAGATAAAAAATTGAGAGATCGAAAAAAATGTCGGAGGAGAAAAATGTCGACTCGGGTCACGCGGTGTGCTTGTCGAGATTGGAAACAATCCAGCCGAGCGGAAATTAGAATGTCGTTCATAAACGTGGATATTCAAATTTTCTAAATGCGGTCGCGGTTTTCCAATACGGAATCAGAATCGAAGCCGCGCGCAGCGCTAAACACGAGATACGAAAATACGCGGATCAGTTTTATTAATATCTCATCTCACATAAGCTCGCGTAGAGATATCGACACTGGTCCAAAGATAACCCGCGGAAAAATATCGTGCTTGTTGAGAATGCAAATTCCAGAGAAACGAATTATCTAATTATACTTTTTTTTTTTTCAAAAACGACGTTAACGTACCCGCGACAACTTGTCCGGGGAAAGGAAGAGAATTTTAATCGTGAGTCGCGCTAGTTTAATGCAAGATATTTTACGCTCGGACTTCACTGCGGGCGCTACTGCAAGCAGTTTTAAGGATGGGGTTCTCCCCCACACGAAAGTAAATTAACTAATGGAAATGCAATCCTAGCGATCTCCGGTTGCCATGCATCCTTTTTCGCACAACCTGCCGGCTGATGTACCTGGTTATCAAGTCTCGTCCGGTTCTCTAGCCTCATCTTGTTTTGATAATCGATGTAGTTTCTAACTTCTTTTTTTTTAAGAGTAAAAAGAACGCGGATACGCGCTAGAGGAGATACAAGCCATTTACGCCTCTCGCTAGAAGAAAGCACTTTCTTTCCTTTGAAAACTCGTCTCGGTTTTCGCACCGAGATCTTCTTTCACTGCTCTCTTACGTCACGCGAAGCGAATATAACGCGACGCATTATCCTGCGATATCAAAGACCTCGTGTGATTTTTATCAGAGGCGAACGACGGTATCGATCGGCGTAAAACTGGGTTGAATGCGCGAGCGAGCGGATAAATACGAGTACGAGACGAGCGGACGAGGTGTCTATCCGCTTGTTTCTCTATTGGAAATCAGCCCACGATAATCCGTTGAAATGATGCGGGCTACAAAATACTATACATATGGACACGAGCCGTAAATGTATATTTAGAGAGACTATGATGGCAATAATATCCTCGAATTATCCCCGATTGTGTTTGGTTCGCGATATGATTATTCGTATCGAGACGCATAGATATTTTTGCGGAATTTATTTTGTGATTCAGTCGCAATATAAATGGGTTGGTAAAAATCTCTAATATATGCACACGAGCAGAAAAAGAGGATTTTGCTCTCGCAGCACAAAATGGTCTCGCTGTTATTGCATATTCGATCTAAAAACGATCAAATTTTGCTGCTATAACCAATTATACAACAATATTACAGCAAAATCTGTTTTGTATGAGATAGAAAAATTTTATTGAATAAATTTTCATACAGAGAGATGCGAGTTTGCTACTAAAGCAAAATTGTTCACTCCTATCGAATTTATTTTGCTATTGCAACGAGACCGTGACTGCTTTGATGATGGAATAAAAATCGATTAGTTATTATAGCGAGACAATTTTCAGATTCGACAACACTATTTTTTTCGACAAATAACATTAATACATCATTTTTTAACAAGTTTTTTTTGTATATAATAACTGAAATTTGTCACACGTCGAGAGTATAAAATATATTGCGTCAATAAATATTTATTTTTATATCTGAGCAAAAATCTCAATGATTAAAAAATTAAAAGAAAGAAAAGATCTAATGCAGATAATACAGTAATACAATAAATGTCCATATAAGCGTCAAAAGCTGTCTATGCATGCCGCGCGCAGAGAAATGAAAATATTATTTCAATCTCTCGAGAGATATATCGAGGTTAAACTAATTTATCGCGCGTTATCCTATTTACCGAATAAGAACCTGAACACGGCCATGCAGCAAAATTTAACAATGTAACGGAAAATATTTGAACAACAAACTGTAGTAGATAAATAATAAACTATACAATAAAAAAAAAAAAACATAGTAGATAAATAATAAACTATACAATAAAAAAAAAATAACAAAAACGTAGTAGATAAATAATAAACTATACAATAAAAAAAAAAACAACAAAAACGTAGTAGATAAATAATAAACTATACAATAAAAAAAAAATAACAAAAACGTAGTAGATAAATAATAAACTATACAATAAAAAAAAATAAAAAAGGTAGAAAAATATAACAAAGAGAATATGCAATAACAATATAAAATAGAGGGAAGCAAATATTATCTATACGTAATACTAAACGATATTAATGTCGGATACGTACAAGAGGAAACACGTCCACGCGGTGTGATATATGTACTTTCCTGATAAATAAAGTGGCTGCAATTAATCGACGAGCACTTTACGCGAAATGAGATTCGCGCGTGATAATTTATCACTTGTTACTCGTTGGTTATATCGAGCGCAGTTTTGTAGAATCGATCGAGGGAATCAATATCGATATTATTGTATAGCGCGTGTCTCGCATCATGATGATTAATTATTGCCGATCGATTATTACTCGCTTGCCTGCGTAAAATCGCTAGTGACGCTTTGCAAAAATCAACGAATAAATTCGTTGCGCGCTGTAACATTTATGTAAGTGATTTCAATAGAGGGGGCGGGAGAGGAGAGTGCATGGATGCACACATACTGTGAGCACATCAATTCGCGACACGACTTGATTGTGCTTTAATGACTGACGAAATGAACGGGTGGTCGAATAGGGTTTGCCGCAGAATAATGTGTAATAATATTTGATGATGGCAGAACAAAATGTCACTATATAAATACGAGGTCGCGCGTCGGCGACCCCTTCGGCGCTTACGGCCATATTTATGATCGTAAAAATATCCCTGTTAACGAATCGCTCGATTTCATTCGTCCAGGTTCGACGCAGTGATTTGTTATCGTTAAACGAATCAGCGTAAAAACTCGAGTTATTTGTTGTTCCCGTGAAGAACTCAGTCAAAAAAAAAAATAAAAAAATACGTTCCGTGTTTACACTGCAATAAAGATTCGAGGAGATCTCCCTCTCCATCAGAAAATTACATGATTTAGAGCGCACATTAATTAGACGTTTAAAAAAAGATTATATATTGAACGTACAAACTCCGTATGTGTACGTCAGTACAACAGTTTTAGAGAAATGAGAAAATATCGAGATCCATTTGATTCCCAGTCGTAAACTCTCTTCCTAAGAGATTAATTCCCTGAACTTTCAAATTTTCAACATTAAATATCTCAATAAGAGTAACTCCCGAACTAGATTCCTATCGAGATAAATTCTCTTTGAAATTAACTGGAAATAAAGTTTCGTTCTTGTAGCTTGATTCATCAGAACCTTTAGCTCTTAAATTAAAATACTGTTTGTATATATCTCTCTCTCTTTGTTGTTCTTGGAACGAAATTTAACATATAAAGATATGAACAATCACGGTTACGTTAAATTGGAACAAAAAATAAAAAAAAAAAAAAAAAAAAAAATGATATTATACTTTCGGACAAATCTTTCCTCTTCTCACGAACCCTGCGAGTGATATAATCGCGATTATCACCGTCAGTGTCAGCTCTCGTTATCTAATCGCGCGCAAATTGAACCGTGGCGCGAAAGGACCAAAGCAAGGGCCATTTTGCGATTCGGATAATCCGGAATTAACCGATTTCGTTGGAACCCGCCCGCGCTCGATGAATGAGCGCGGTTGAAAGCCGGGGTTCGGCAAGCTCCGTCGACCGCAAATAATGTGACGGCAATTAATTGAGATAGTGCGAGGCCCGATTACGCGAGGACAGAGGGTACACCGGGTGTGTGTTCCACACAATATATCTCTGACCTTAATTTTAACGATAGATTCTCGCGCGACCGATTAAATCACAAAGCCGTAAATCCGAACAGAATTTCCCTCTCTCGCGGAGAACTTTGATTCGAGAGATCCAATTTTTTTTATCATGATTGTTTAATAAATTAATAAAGTGCACGACATGCGAGAATGCGACGGATTTTCTCTTCGTGTTAAATAGATTTTTCGTTGGAAAAAGTTTCCGCGGTGTGCGGAAATTTATCGGGGAAAAAAGGCTTTCGTTAAATTAACGTTGGACGTTATCGGGCATCCTGTGTATATCGGCGAGCGATTACGATCGGCATTCGAACAGCCGGTGCAACGTTCGTGCGGATGCGACGCTCGTTCCGCACTATTTATGCAAATTCGCGGCCGCCCCTAATTGAGTCCCGCCTGCTGATGAGCAATAAAGAGCCGCGTTTGCGATGCGCGGTTTTGTTTAATTGCGTTAAACGCGACGCGTAACAGCTGGCCGGAGAGCTTATTGGAACACTAGATACGTCGATGTACGTATCTTTTTCTCGCAAATAAACGGGATACTCTCGTTGTCGTTGTTCGTATTTTATCGAACGCTGCCATTATCCTGCCCTAACATCCTAATTTCTAATCAATTTTTAAATTACATTTCCATTCGCGTCTCGAATGGATACGTGATGAGGACGATCTATATATTATCGCTGCAGATACGGTAAACCGCAAATTTTAAACACGATTGCGGTGACGATTCATCGTCCGTTCGTAAATGCCGGGTAGTCGCTATGAATTAATGTCGCTCGCCTGTTCGTAATGGAGTGTTGCCAAGTAACGATATTGATAATGAAACACGAATGTTTATGCAATTGCACGCGCGTACGTGTTGCTTAATTCTCCGATGCGCGCTTTGATCAAATCGTCGGTGTGAAAGTTGGTCGTCCTCTAAAAAACAGATTGCATGATCAAATACGCGCGCGATAAATGGCTACAAAATAAATATTGCGGTCAGAAACATGAAATAGTATAAATGAATAAAAAGAAAATTATATAAAATTCGGTCTGGAGATTTTCTTCCCTTTGTCCAGAGATTCTAAACCGGAGATGTAACAATCCTAGAGCTTTCATATAATTACATTACTACAATTTGGGATGCATTGTTCCATTGTTGAGATTTTTGTTGCGTATATCTCATACGCATTCGTCGGATTATCTCGGCATTACAGCATCACAATTTATATATATATATATAAAACTGCGCTGTATTATACTACATTATCTCGTGCGTGTAAATTTGGAAGAAGATGCAAATTGAATAGCGCATCAACGGATTAAGGCGCTTGCGTCACCAGCCGCGTGAAATCGAGGTATTCCACGCGTTGCTATATAATCGCGTTGTATATAATCGTGGAAACTTCGGTGAGAGGAAATACATCAATTTTCCATTCTCTTGTCGTCACACGTCGTTCGTCTCGATAAAAGCCGGTGTAGAGTAACCACACGGAATCCTTACAGCGGCATCTCTACAGGTATATATCGAGGTGTGCGTGTAACCTCTGTACTTTCCACCATCCCTCTTTTATACGGTTGCAGTCATGGAATCGCGTGCAGAAATTATATACTTGCTATATATATCGATAATATCGCAGTGAAAGGTGATATTGTAACGGTAAAATTGTATAACTATTCAAAAGACTGGTACAATAGCTTCTCGCCACAAAATGGAAATTGTGAGAGTTCGGGATTATTACGAGTGAGAAATTTTATCTTTGTGAAATTATATTTTTTATGTGTGTGTGATTCAGAAATACAGTTACAATATTTTTCATCGGTATCCTCGACGTGAAAATGTATAAAACACGTAATTGTAGAAATATCCAACGCGGACTTCACGAACAACCCTTTGTCTCTCTGTCTCTTTACATTTCTCTGTATAAAGAGAGAAATCTAAATTTTTTTTCTCTCGCTGTAAAATCAAATCGCGATAATAACTCGGATTCGCTTGCGAATTCTGATTGTGCTCCCTCGAATCGATAGAGATAAGTCAAAGTTGTCAAAGCGTACACATGACGCACGATATGTCAAAAATACCTTTCGTTCCGACACAGTTAGTACGTGAAACCGGCGAACCATCAGCTTGGAAGGGGATCGTTTGAGCTGTTCCTAAGAAAAACCGTGATGGTGAATCGGCCCGTAGGCGTAACTGGAAAACTTTTAAGTTGAGCACTTTAAAACTATCCTAACACAATGCGAGATCAAAGGCGGCAAAAATATCGAGCACACAAATAGCTCGACCGAGGACTACTATACTCGAGTGAACTTATATTTTCATTCTCTCTCTTCTCTGTTATACTTTTTACATCTTTATTAAAATCACTTTCAGAACGTAATTAAGCGTATA
Source organism: Formica exsecta (assembly GCF_003651465.1). Classification (NCBI taxonomy): domain Eukaryota; kingdom Metazoa; phylum Arthropoda; class Insecta; order Hymenoptera; family Formicidae; genus Formica; species Formica exsecta. The sequence goes on along the minus strand of NW_021853643.1, from coordinate 24,421 downwards.
CTTTTATCGTACTATTTCAGCAAACCTTGCGGCATAGGTAATTACGTACTCTTTCCGCTTTACATCTCTTTACACACTTAGCAGTGCCCGGAAAAGAATACAGAAGATAAATATCTTTCTCTTTTTTTTATACCCTTTATTTCTTTGTCGAACGCCGCAATGCGGTTCTTCGTGCGGTTTCCCGGCCACGACACGTCCATGTTTGGAGCACATATAGAGTCGTAAAGAAATAGAAATTTACGGACCACTCACTCCCCGTGTGTGCAACGTGAGAGGCACGCGTGTCGCGGCGCATGTACACTTTCAGCGACGACGAAGCGAAATAAAAAGGACGGAGGCGAGATATAAAGTTTTTCGTATTCGCAGCTTTCATGATATTCCATTTGCTGTTTATGCTATATGGCCGCTATATAGTCACAATGCGATGTCAAAAGAACGACGACACTTTTTTAGTCCGACAAGATTTTTCTTAAAACAAGAAAATTACATCGGTCATTCAAGATTGTCCATTATAAATACAAGATTTATTCAAAAAACAATTATTTTACAATTACTTGACAAAATAAATCAACAATCGGTCGAATCGATAAATTCTCTCAATGTTTCTGTCATGTAAAAATCCATCTTGAATCTGTTAAGATCATTTATTCATTTTTTTTTTTTTGAATTGGAATATTATATGCGTTTTATCTACGTATATCCGATCTTTAAAGACCTATGGTTTTCGGCCGACATTTGCCAGCAACGCTAAAACGGCCACGCCCGAGTTCCCTCTATTTACCCCATAGACCACAGATTCATGCGACCGTCAGGACATCCAATCAGAAAAGACCGGACCGCGGTCATAGAGATGCTCGTAATTAAATCCAATCTGAATGCGAACTCGTGAAACGTTTTGGCCACCTTGGGGCGCTCTCGAGAGCGCATCTTTCTCTCGATCGCTTTCTAATTTACTACATCTTGAATTGCAAATCGAGCGGCGCGCATGTCCAGCAACATCGGCAATTGGTCCTTTCTCGGTGAATTACGTTCTGTCGCGAAAGTTCTAAGCTGTTGCTCGCATTTAAAGACAACTCAGTTGTGCCAATATTTCACCCGCTGACTTGTCGAATTTGTTAGCTAAAGAAAAAGACGGAGAAATTCACCGTGAATAAAACTATTCCTGGATTTTCCCAGAAAATATATGAGTCTATGTGTCTTAAGAGATTTCGAGTTCGTTAATCCGTGTCTCCTCAACGACGCGTTGTTTAAACAAACACACCGCAATCGAAAGCAATTTCAGTCGCGCGCAAATCTCGACATATTCAACAATGAAAACCGGAATTTCGATAAAGATGCCGTGACACCCGGCAATATTGTGGTTCGAATTCAAACGAGGGAGCGATATTAGCCAACTGTTCTACCGTGTCGGTCGCTAGCCAATCATCTTGCTAAACAGGAAACTAACTTCTACAGTTCACATTATGCAGAGTTTTTCCTAACTCTATCCTAACTTTTTTACCGTCAGTCCTGAATTTGGAGAGAAATGCTGGTCTATTGTTAGGTAGCGGAAGTTAATATCTTTTTATTAGTTAAAAAATTATGACGCCATTTACAGAAGAAAAATAAGGCTACAGGCCTTTCGCATTTCTCGAATTTTCTTATCAATAGAATTTGAAATCTTTAACATATTAGATATATCTTTCTTTATTTTAATGTTTTACAGTTATATGTTTTTAAAGTATTATTTTGAAAAATTATTCCATTTGAATATTTAAAAATTAACGTTCAATTTTTATCTTTATAACTTTCTTTCTTCGTAACTTCCTTCTACGATATAATACTCTGTGAAGGAAAAATTTATAACTGAATACACGATTGAAAAAGAATGATGTTATTACAAGACACGCGCGCGCGCGCGCGCGTCGAAATTATAAAGCCGTTTCTACTCTGACAGCGTAGAATCGCTATTGTGACTGCGCTGGGAAAGTTTCCTGAAAATTGAAGGAAATTACTTGAAAATATTAAGCTTGGGTGTTATGACTTTCTCTCATTTTGCGCTTTGCAAAAGTGCTGCGAAATAATCCAGAGTACGAGCGGAATACGGAACTTGGGCGTATGAATCTTTCGTAACTTTTCGTATATGAAGAAGACTATTACACGTATCGTCCTTTATCATTTACATAAAATGGATTCACATTTCGTGAAGTAACTCGCTCTCGAGAAATAATGAATTGACGATTAGAGAATGTACGCATATCGTAAATTGTCGAAACACACGATTCGATCGCGACTTTAAGATACGCTATCAGATACGCATGCTCTTTCTCTCTCTGTCAAAACACATATATATATTCGACGTTGTTTTCCATTCATGAGCGGAAAATGGCCTTACGCTTAAGCTGGTATCTGGTCGCGAGCAACCTAGCGTAGAATCGCCAGTAACGACATTGGTTTACAATTATGACGAGCAATCCGTGAGCTTATCGAGTTTCAAAGTGCACGAGAGCGAATTAACCGCACGGCTTGGTCCGGCTGGCAGGAATCCCCGAAAACTTGCGGTCTCGGAGACTCCGATCCAATCTCACGATTGGATCACCGTTGATAATATACAATTGTATTTGCCGATCGCCAATGCCGGTTACAAGTAGTAATGCACTTTAAGAAAACTTTTTTTTTTGGACAGAAGCCATTCGCGTTTGGATATAAATATCATTATTTTCCACATATAGAGATATATTTTTCCCGTCTTGATAATAATAATATTTCCTAAAATCGCGCCATTAAATGCATATGTTTTTATTGCATCGTTTATATATACATTTTCGAAGAATTTTTCGTTTCCGCGCTCGATCGTATTGCGATCAGTCAAATACGAATATTCCGATATGCACGTATTGATTTGCCTATTGCGAATATGGACCAATAACCGGTTTCCCATGTATCCGGGTAAATAGGAAGGTTATATGCATCTATTGGAGAAAGCCCGTGCACATTGCAAGATATTGTCCGTTTGCCTGTTTATTGGACTGACTGATACGTCGTCTATCATCCCGTGTTATGTCGTCCGTTTGATACGTGTGTCGTAAACTGTTCAACATTGCATGTAAGCGTCGCTGCTATGGCCTATACTATATAGATTTAATCAAGTGGGTTTAGCTAACGGTCGTTTAATTCTTTCTTAAACTGTTATGCACTTTAAGAATATAAGCGCATCTATATATTTGCGCCTCTTTGTCGTAAAATTATTGCAAGCCAAATCAGGAAAGACTATCTATAATTTAATATATGCAATCATTATATTTTTATAAATTGTGCATTATATTCATATTTTTTCGGATCTTTCTTCTTTAACAAATTTAAAAATCTCAGCATTTATTGTTAGTTGGTATTTTCACTAGGCGGGAATTGAAAAAAGCAAGTAGCTCTGAATTGTAAATTATTTAATTTTCGAATCTGAAAAGTTATAACTTTTTGTCTTATCACAGGCAGCAATATAATTTTCTTCCGTACAGGGAGAAAATATGTAAATGTTTAGTACTTTTTTTATAATAAAGTTGTATGCTTTGAAGTTAAAGAGCAAAGTTTAAAAGTACGAAAAAAGTAAAAAAGATCTTAAATAACTAATTCTACTGCTAAATACATTCCAATATTCTTAAGCAGCAAAGAGAAAGGACATTTACTTAGCAAGCTATTTTGACTATAGAAATAAAACTTCAACGATTACAGGAACATAAAATATTAAAATATTATGTTCAGATTTATGATCAGTTTTATTGAAAAAGATACATTATAAAACTATTTAAAAGATTTTTTTATAAGTATATGTAATGACATATAGAGAGAATAATATACAACATTAATATTAAAATCCTTGAAAATAACACAGAAACTGCAGATACAAATTTTTTCTCATAACTATCATATCTCATATATAAATCTTACATTTTAATAATAATCTTAAAAATTATGTATATTAAAACTTATTCCCAAATTTATAAAAAATGTTCTATACATGTATCTCTATGTATAGAATTCAGTAAGAGAGAGAGAGATTATATTTTTTTTCTTGTAATTGTATAAATGAAAAAAGAAATATATACATGTATATATATTATAATATATACATAAATATATAACTAATGTAAATATATAAATATATGTATAGATAGTGTATCTTCTTATATAGAAATCCATATACATATTTTTATTTAATGCATCCTATAGTATTTTTTTCTACAAAGTGTATAAACATTTTTTATTCCTGCAAGATTTTTTCACGAAACCAGCTGCACAAAATTATCAACAGTACAAAGACATAGCCTAATGTAACAATGCCTTTATATAAGAAAAGCCCAGATTTCTTCACGAAACAAGCAGCCAAAGAATATCGTCCCTATAATGATATAGCCTAATGTAACAGTGAAATTATAGAAAAAAAGAAAGGGAGATAATAAATCCGATATTGATGTTGTGATTGATTCGGTCGTCTCAATTTCATCAATTTCCGGATCTGGGAGTACTTCATACCATTTATTGTCTATAAAAAACTTTGCTGGCATTTTAGGTTTGCAATCAATCTTGGTGCCATTATGTATTAATATGCGAGTTATTGGCGTTAAGAAATAATTATGATTTTGATATGATACAGGTAGGTCGTTGTAGCAATATTTTGTTTTTCTTATTGTTACTTGTACCGGTACACATTTTATGATATATGCTACTTCACTTCTTGCCACAACCGTATAACCGCGCGATTTCGTTAGAAAATAAGCAAATAAATCTGATGAAATCAATTTAGAATTAAAAGATACTAAAGCAAGTTTCATTTTTTCTCGTTCTTTATAACATTCATATAGTAATACATCGTGATATAACAGTTGCATTTGTAATGCAAAATCTTTTAAAATTACGTTTGGATAGACAAATTTCTCATTGACATACATAAATATATCGATGTGATCTGTAGCTGTTTTTCGTTTTCTAGCGGGCGACGACTTTTTGCTGGTTTCGTAAATTAATAATTCTGAATATTCTGTCGTATGAAACATACGATCACATACAATTTGAATTCCTGTACTTCTTAGTGCGAATGTAACATTTTCCATAATACCGGCGAAAACTGTAGGATAAAAGAGATTTGCACCGTTCAATTTCTTTCCCATTCCTTCGTGCAAAATATTATACCGATCAAAATCACAATCAGAAGCACCGTTTTGGGGTATTCGCAAGAATTGAAGATAAGTGTCCGACATTACTCCCACTGTTCCTCGAGTACACTGTTCTATGTCCAATAATGATACTGTACCAATTTCTAATGGAAATTCACAATAATATCCTGTCAATCCGTGTGTCGTATCCCAAAGTATAATCAAGTTCAATATTATAAATTTTATTGATATAGAGGTCATCTGGAAAAATATTTTATATGTTATTTTATCATATTTTATATTACCAAAAATGCATTTTCTAGAATAAATTTGAAAGTAATGAAGAAATTGGATCGCAACTTTTTGTTATTTATATTAAAAGCGTGATACGAACGTCTACACTTGCAAACGCGCGATATCTTATCGCTATTTCTTCTTTGAAACACGGCACAGAGCGAGCCAGCTGCACTTTAAATCTTTTTTTAGAATATTTACTTTAAAAAATGAGCATATTTAAGAGAGATTCAATCTTCTATCCTTACAATTCCCATAGAATACATATATACATACATACATACATACATACATACATACATAT
>NW_021853643.1:7184-18606 GCF_003651465.1 Formica exsecta | reverse complement strand
TTTTTTAAACATTTATTTTGGGAAATATATATAAAATGTTGCAATTATAAGCAGATCACTCTGTATTGTTATCTTGTGTTTTGCATTTATTGTCGCATAAGCGGCTACTCTGGTTTTACGATGCAATTAAAAATTTATTAACTTTTTATAATAATCTAATAATTAAATAAATTAGCGCTACGAGTTTTGTGAAACACATTGATAAACATCAACATTCATTTCTCAGAAATTAAAAATAATGTACTCACGTTATATGATTGCTATGTAATTTTAATAACGAAATAAATGCACTTTCCAATTCGCTATTACAAAATCTGTACGCTATGAAATTCGTTATTATCTGCTACTGAAAAATCTGTCCGCTATGAAATTCGTTGACAAATCTCTATGAGTGGTATTGTCACATTTTTTTACTGGAAGCACAAGAATGCAACAATTTTTGTTTCGCTCCACTATGGAAAAGAAAAATTAAAATTAAAATATGAAAACGCGAATACAAACTAACAAATGGATAAGTGAATTAAGAAAGTTAATTAAATGTTGCCTCTTTTTAATAAATAAATTTGCTACAATATATCAAGATATTCTTCTCACGAACATGAGTACGTGACAGATTTGATATTTCTGTTTTTGGATAGAAAAATTTTTAAGGAGTATTTAAAGAATATATAAATTCTACTTTCTGTAAATTTGATAAATAATAATTTGGAGATATGTTAAACGAAATATATTTACACATGCAAACATTAAACTATACTTGTATTTGACTTTTTTATTTCACGATGAATTTATATGTATATACTATATTAATTTAAAACTTGTCTTGTTAAGAAAGCACAAATTTCGGAAGATTAATTAAAGTTAAGAGTGAATATTTACCTTGACGAAAACAAATTTCTAGAATTGTATTTTTATCCTGTACTTTTTTTCAGATTCTTAAACAGTACTGTACACTGCGAGTATCTAATGTCGACTGTGAGCTAAAGAGGCTAAAGGCCATCACACAAATCTTAATCGTAACTATAAGACTGTAAGCAAATGGACCAATCACAATGAACATTGTAAAAATATTTGACTGTGATTGGTAGACTTGCATATGGCCTTACGCACTATTAGAACCAAGACTTTTTCAACGTACAATGGTCTTAAGGCAAGTCGTAGGCGTGTGCGTGTCTTTCTTTGAAGAACAATGATACTTTCTTTATCTGAAATGTATACGTTCTTTAGCTATCGCTGGCCACATGATCCGAAACCGATAATAGTAATAGGAAATCTTAATAATTCTTATTTAGTAATGATTTTATCTTCTACGATAATAAATTTTATTAATAAATTTCCGAAGAAAATTATATTTACAGCAAACAGAACAAGAAAAACGTTAGTACTATTTTATTAGAAATAACGACATATCGATAGCATTATTCATTGCTATCAGCATTTATTTCGATGACAGTAATGCCTAGAGAACCGCAATTTTCTTCAATTTTTCCGATTGCTCGAAGATTAAAGGGCGATTTAATTTAACAAATAGCGCAATCACATTTGAAAATAAATTGAATCGTAGATTGGAATTAGATATAATATCGCAAAACAACCATGATATTGTTACAGAAATATAATAAAAAAAAATTAAATATTGTACAAAAAAAAATTAATTATTGTTTAAGACGAGGGAAGTTCATAATTAGTTCTTAATCTTGAACCATGTTGTTCATTCGTTTTCACGTGTGATGAAAAAGCGTGAACTGTGGCTGCGCGTAAAAGAACAGTATTTTCTTATTCCTCGAGAGAAATTTTCGTTTTATTTTATAACAATAAACTTTCTCCATCATTTTTCGAGCGAGGGAGTCTCGAGTTTTACCTGATTACCTGGTCGACATCTGGCAACGCTATATCTCCTTAATGCCGACAATTGTTTTTTTATTCTCTCTCAGTCGCACCCATTGTCTGTTTCTCGAGAAAGTTTATGAGACAATCCTTCAAAGATAAATAACTCTGCTGAGTTTTATTTATGAAAGAACGGTCGGTTCAAAGTACATGTACGTATCATAAAATGAATAAATACTGACAAACATATCGATGCGTTGATTGAAATACGAGAAAAATATCCCTTTCATGTTCTCGTCGCGTGAAATCCATTGCACAAAGTCGAAATGTAATCTCGACGTGCACTTCACCGTCGTTGCGATACATCGAACACTAGGCAGACAGCTAGGAATTATCAGTTTCCTGTCGACGAAGCGACACACGTCCTCGTCTTTGGCAATCGCGTCGGTCGATCGGGGAAATGCGAACTTCATCTCGTGTGCGTAGCACAAAGACGGCGCACGCGGGAGCCCGCCATTGTATCGTCGCCGATACCTATTTCGCTGCCACTTGATGCGGCTGGTGTGAAAGGCCGATGTCAACGACAGCGACCAAGAGTCGTCCTCGATCGAACGGAAATAACGGCCGAAGAATCGGCCTCCATTTCATCGCGCTCTTCTTTCATTCACCCTCCTCTCTCGTATCACGTTCCTTCGACAGGTCACGATGGGGAATCGCGCGGTCAAACGGAGGCTTCGATTTAAACCACGAAAATTAAATAAGGGTAGTTCACGCAGGCTTCTCGATCTCAATGATTGAATTTGGCAAGCGATATTCGATATTCGGAATAGGAACCATAAGTCATGCTAATAGCAGATTTCTCAGTGGGTTTTAGAAAGATTTGACGGTATAATATTTGAGAAAAGAAGAAACTAAAAAAAAATACTCATCTGAGATTCAAGCTAATAATATTTATCGTTTCTTACGAGCTCACGTCAGAGGATGCAGAATCTAGATAAGGCAATATTGCAAAATTAAGTGAACTGATTGCAAATCTGCCGAAAGGCACAAGCCTTGTTTATTATGTTGTACATTTGCGCTGTTCGTGTTAGCCGCGCACGTTCATTTACGCATATAGCATAAGCTGCTTGCCTGCTGCATTAATGGAATGCCTTTGTCTCTCTGCCTGCGCCTGGCACGAGATTTACTTCACGAGGATTAAATCGCATGGACCGCACGGGATGTCCGTCTGTGAAGAGCGAAACCCGGAAGGGGAGGGTAACGACGTAGCGGCTCCAAGGGGAGAGAAAAAAAGAAAAAAAAAAACGTGCGCGGAGAGTCTGAACAAAAAGCGGCGAAAGGGTCGGGTGGATTAAATTTTCAAACTGTGCACAGAGCCTGGGAGCGCCGCACATTGTGGGTGGCCCCCGCGCGCCACGATCGCTGAATTAAAAACAATGGAAATGCTGAGTCCTCGGTAGCGCGGCTCTTGTTACGGCGTTTGTTTTCCATAGCGAAAAATAATAATAAAAAAAAAATGCATTAATCGAACCGCCCGCAGCCGCCAGCGATGACATACGAATGTCGTCGACACGCGGCAAACCAGAGGCGAGGGCCTGCCAGGAATTATCGAACATCGGTTCCCTCGATTTACTCGATTTCGTATCATGCGCGCGTGTTTTTAGATTAGAAATTTAATTACACAAATTTTTAAAAAACGCAAATAATGTACATATATTAAATCTGTCTCACACGGATAATTATCTTAATTAGACATTGAGAATCTCAAAATTCCTCGAATATCGCACAGAGTTCTATCTTATATATTTCTTCCATGTTATATCCTTTAAAACACGAGAAAAGATAAAAGTTTTTCGCACTGTGCTAGCGAACATAGTTTACAACAAACCGAGAACTCTTGCGAGAGCAAACTCGATAACGATTACGTGACGGTAATTACACGGCGCGGAAAAGAATTTCGTCATAACTACGGTAAACATGCCCTCACCGTCGATAGGAGGATCGAGGGGATAAATCAACCGGAGAAAAGTTGGTTAATCTTCATCGAGAGAGCGGTAGAGACTTGTCGGATTGTTTTCATACGGAACTTTCGAAGCGTTTCCGTAGACGTCTGCCAGACTTTACCCGGGAGATAAGGATCCGCGTTATTACGAAATATTCCCACGTTCCTACGAACATCCCGAGGGGGTGGGGAAAGAGGGTAACTTGATTACGGCAGTCTTACGAAGAATTCCTACAATTTCCAGAGTGCCGACGCTTCGCCAATCATCTTTCCCACATGGTGAATGCAATCTCGATAATCCTCATCTTTTTAGGGTAGAGATGTGTAGGGATGAATAATCATAAAATCTAATTTTCAATGAGAAATTGAAAGTTTATTTTTATATTTCAATTACAATTTTATATTCAATTTAAATTTTCATCAATTTCGAGTGAAAAATATCCTATTGAAAAATGAATAATAAAAAAGATGTATGGAAAAATTCATGAAATTGCCCCAAACAATGAACAGGAATATAGTCCTCAATGTGCGAATACGTGTTTATAATCACTTTAATTCATAATAGTATAACTGGAAGTTGATTCTTATTATTGAAAACAATGTTATTTGTATTTTATAATATTTATGTTATTGAAAAAACACATACACGCAACGTAATTTACATTAATTATACATTTTGTCATAATAATATATGATATTTTATATGGCCATTATTATTGCCTCCATTTTCGTCTAACAATAAGTAACGAGCTAATTATATAAGCAATTGTGCAAAATAAACAATGTCTGCGTGTATAATTGATAAATCAGTTTAACTGAGTCAAATCTGAATTACATAATCATTTATACATCATATTTTTGGATCCGTTTATCGCGTATTGTCCTAAACTGAGAGATTAATTAAAATTTTTAATCGCATCTCGTTTAGCGCATGTTGAGATTTCGGGTAAATAGATCTAGTATATATCTCCATAATGCATATCCTCTTAAATCGCCGTGCGTTTCGCGCTACGTTGCTACCGTATATTTATAACAAAATTAGGAAATGTCCTCTAGCAGGAAACTGGTCAGAACTCAAAGGAACCCTTAACGTTTATAAGTATGCGGGGCTCTGATTAGAGTTCTCTCTCTCTACCTATTTTCTCTCCTATATATTTGAATAATATTCTTTCCCTGGACGTCTCCCTTGAAGTGCGAGGCTATGTCAGATCATAATTAGCATATACGAGCCGTCGTATAAAACAGCATATATAAGGAATATAGTGTCGCGGAATAATCGTTTGCTTTTGCAAACTCATTTCGTACGATTTTAATTTCCATAATGAGTATTTATTATTTAGTCCAGTATTACGATAAAATCTACAAATATCGTTTATTAAGGTTCGATGACAGAAAAACACTCCCGCGAAAAAATATGTATCTCAGAATACCGTAATAAAACGGCTTTTCCACGTTTGCTTTGTGCGGTTTGTTGGCGCCAAATTTGTTTTCACGAGTCAATAAAAATATCTCCTGTTCGACTATATCTATTATATACAATAAAACAAGCATATGCTTAAAATAACGCATTTACAAGAGTTGTATTTTGGTTATCAGAAATTACATAGAAAAATTTAATTTTTTTAGATTCGATAAATACAATGGGAGAAGGGACTTTTATTTCTTTTCACAAACTACAAAATTTTGTTATTTGTTTTTTCTAAATCTTTTCCGCTCTTTTCTGAATTTTTTGATAGAAAAATTGATATAAAGTACGGGTATAATTAAATGTTGGGCAAAAATAGTTAATGGAACAGAGACGATTCACAACTCGTAACATTGAGAGATCCAATCTCGGTCCTGTGTATTCTAATAGCAGGATTGTGTACAATGCAGAACGCGCGGATAAGATCTGTCGTATCGCCTTAAGTGGAATAAGTCGATCGTAGTTGAGAAACTAACCGAGGCGGAACAAGTTGAGCGATTGCCCGCTGGTGAAGGCAAGACGTCAGCTCGTAAATGTTGCGCTTTGTCTCGCGTCGCCTGAGTATTTACAACTTGTACTACTCGCGACCATCGATCGAGCCATGATCGAGTAACTCTGATCCGATGCGAGCGAGAAGTGAATAAAAACAGGATAGTTTGACGCGTACGATCTGCCTACGTTTTCTCCATCGCGAACTATTTCGCACCAAGTTTCTCGAAGAGACGAAGGAAGGAGGATAGAAAAGAAAGACGTTCGATTTGAATGCGCCTAATCAAAGTTAAGGCAGAAATATCGAGGCAGGGAGAGAGGAACAGACTATTCGGTTCTTCCAAGTCCCACTTAAGATAAAGCGAAGTGCACTTTACCGTGAGAACCTGACACTTTTCTCCGCGAATAGCTCTCCCAGATCTCAAATTATACCCGATAAAGAGCACTTGCGACTAATGAAAAAATTGCTTCCAGATTGCGATCGTTGCACCCCATGAACGTATACCGTCTTCCGCCACATAATTTTTATCATTGCAAGACCGCACGTTACGGCGGATGAACCTGATAATTTTATCATCAAATTTGAAAATCAGATTTTCTTGGTAAGCGAGAATTAAAACTATCACATCGTTCTTATACATGGTATTGTTATTTCATTATTTTCTTTAATATCTTTTCCGATAATCATTTTTCGAAGATTAAAATAATTTTATATTTTTAAATTCTCTTCACACGATCTTTCTATGACGCAAGCGTTTGCGACGATCATCTCGACGGCAATTATTCATTATTAATTGCAACGAGTAGTCTCGCATATTCCGTCGTAAAGTATCCCGACATTCTGCGCGAAAGTGGTTCACGGGCGGTTCGCAACGGGCATCATTACGAGCTTTTACGCGCTCGTAAAGACAGAAATGGAGTGACGGAGGAAGGGAGCGTGGCTTGGTGTAATAGGGGTAACGGGAAGGCATGGATATTGCAAATTTGCGAGTGGCATTACCGGAGAGAAAGCATTTATAGGCGCGCGGAGGAGGCGCTGGAGTGAAATATGAGGCGATGTCATCCAACCGCGCGACGTCTATATCGATGAAATTCAAGCTTAACGCGTTAATAAGCGTTACCGGGTCGTCAATGTCCTCGTGATTGGAAGATATGTGTAGTATCTCAGATACATCGTACTTATCTTAGGAGATACGATATTTCCAGAGAAAAGTTTGTAATCGTATTTCACGTAACAAGTATTTGCGTTTCTATCCGAAAAAATCAGAAAAATAATGTATGTATTAAAAACGTGAAAAAAAATTGTGTTACATAATAAGAAAGATTAAAGAGAGTGGGGGGTTATTGAATGTTGATCGGAAACATTAACGACTTTTTAAATCGATATTATGAAACTTTAGCTCGACGGGTTTAAACAAAAGGCTATTTGAAGACAGGCGAACGCGATGATAAAGACGTTTTACGATCGCAGCACGAGCTTGAAAAACAATTTTTCAACAAAAGATTGACAAAAAAAAAAGAAAAAGGAGAGAAGGAGGAGAGGAAAATGAAAAAGCGGCCGACACCCCGCCGCGCGATACTTTAACAAGAAAAATCTTTGCAGTCGTCGAGCAATTTTATTTACAATGGTTAAACGAAATCTTGAAAGAATATAAGCGGCGAAACTCGTAAATCGTACCGCGGAATCTATTGTGCCTTGACTTAGAAAAATAAACCCCGTTACATCACCGTCGTGCGCATCGGATACGCGACTGTATAACTCGAATGGGAGGCGAGGTAAAATGAAAGAGGTAATGTTTTGCATTCTCCGCTTATTCACGATGAGAGAGAGAGAGAGAGAGCATATTTTTCAAATACAAAGTGTTTATAAAAGTATCAATTAGTCACTCGTGCATCCGAGAAGAGACGTTAATGACGACTATCAGCTGGACAGTTAGCGAGCGTCTGGAAAGCAAGCGAGTAAATACAATCGCCGAGGAAAACGTCGCGTGAAAAGCTGCCGGGGTGAGACGGTAAAGTGAATGTAAATACCTAAAAAAATAAAAAAAATAAAAAAAAATAAAAAAAGGCGCAAACTGCACGTGCCAGGTGTAATATAGTGTTATTTTATCCAAAGCAAAAAAGCTGTTGTAACGTGAAAACTGTCTTCCTCAAATGAAGGATATGCATTTTCATCCGTTGCAATTATAAAACAGATAAAATATCAGTAAAAAAATATACTAATTATTTTATAGATGCAATCATTTAGTTTTACGATAATGCTCACGCTTCTCACTGTAAATTAAAATTAAACAGCACTCTCATATATATATTTTTCTGGTTAAGAACAAAAAGCGCAATGGAACTTAGTAAATTCGTCGTAAACGTGTAAAAATCTTTTAAATTGCTTTACGATTGTCGTACAAGCTCATTGATCCGATTATATGAGGCGAGTCGTGAAATTTATCGGTTATCGCTTCACGAAGTCCCGAGATAGTTATCGGTCCGATGTAAGAGAGCATTTCCGCGATCGTTTCCGCGCTAATTCTATATAGAAGAGATGTATAGAATAACGCGAAGAAAAATCGGATGATGGTGTTAACTGTGAGAGAGAACGTGAGCTCGAGATCCGCGGCGTTATTTATCAACGACAGCGATATTCGGTTAACGGAACGGCGATTACGCGCGAAGCGTGAAAGAGGAAGGAAGATTTTATCGGCGCGAGAGTCCAGATGTTGTATCTGTTGTGTAAACGCGCTTCCACTTCTCTCCCGGATGATGAGTAATTACGCCGCGCGAAGAAAAATACAATGCTCTCTCTCTCTCTCTCTCTTTCTCGAGAAGGGGAGCGATCCTCCTCCCGCGCAAGCAGGTGTGTATAGCCGTTACTCTTTAGGATCATTTGTTCAGCCGTTGCGTTAAGGGTCAGGGCTAAGAATGATAAACGATCCCTTTGCCTCGTCTTCGGCGTATTCCTCCTTCGGGATTACCTTCAAGGGGAGTATAACGGGCTTCACCGGAGGAACAGGGAGGGAAGAGAGGAATAGGACCATCCTCTCGGTCCCTTCCTTCACCTTCGTCTTAATGTAGGCGAAATTTAAAGGGGCAGCTCTCTTCGAGACGGGGAGACCTTAAAGAGGAAATTCGTTGCTTCGCTAGTCGACGATCGCCGGTCGACGAGAGCGTCCGTGTCGCGACGAGAGGAGACACGGCGACGACGCGTCGCCCACGGGACGATTTAAATCAATTCGCTGCGCCGCGTAAGATAAATTCCCAGACTGACGTATAAGCGATCGCGAAAGTTTTTCATAGCACGCCGGGCGCCGCCGCCGCCCGCGTTACGTGCGATATGGCGTGGTACAAAAGTTTGCTCCTTAAACGATCCGATACGGTCGGCAAACTTCTTTCCGCGCTCGCACGGGTAGGTGCGCCGGGAAAGGGGGAAGCTGCGTGATTAAATCGGGTGCCGCATCGCGAATGATATACGTTCGCCTTCGCGTTCGCGCCGACCGTACGTGCGTTCGATTCGATCGGCGGGTAATTACTTACGTAAACTCCGAGAAGCGAAAACTGCTCTACGTCCTATCTTTTTTTTTTCTCTCCCCCTCTCTCTCCTTTCTATGACCACGGTGGTAGATAAAAAGTTGAAGGACGTCGTTATCGAATTTAAGTTTGCTCGGTATAATTTCGCGGGAAGCCCTATCTGCGCGTGATAGAGCTTAGCCCGACATCGGTATCAACCAATCCCAGGTGTTCAATTGGCGCTCCGCCAGAATTTAAGCTCGGCTTAAATTTTGCGCAGTCGCTGCTACCGCTACTACTACCACTATTGCGGACGACTATTACGGTAACTAGGGCAGATTCGGATTAGAATTAACTAATTGTTGCGTACACCATCCTAATTAGGTGAAATTCCCGCATGCTCTCCGCGCACTAATATTTGATTGGAACCGCGGGATATCCGCATGAGAGGAAGTTAAATCTATTTCCGTGGCACACGTAATCGTGATGTCTTATATAATCGATGGTATATTATTATAATATTCGGGAAAGAAAGTTTCGTAATTTGCGTAATTTTCTTTAGACTTGTTTAATTTTAAATTGTGAATTTTCAATTTCACTTCCCTATCAATATTCGGGCGGATGGAGTTGCAAGGTAACGATGACTTACCGATTACATTTAAATGGACTAGATGACTCATGTGGGGCGTCGTGGAGACCTGGCACTCGTAAATACCGCTGTCCCGATGCTGCGGATATTTTATCTGGAGCGTCCAGTCGTCCGAATGGGCAGTGTGGATCGCGCGAAATCGCTGGTCGTTCGTGTACGTGTAACGGCCAATTGTGAGCAAATGGACGTCTCTGTGCCGGACCCACGATACTTGTAGCGTCATCTGCAAAAAAAATTAGTTTGGAATTATAGCATATGCGAAAGAAAAAAAGCGGAGAGGGGTGGAGAGAGAAGAAAAGATACCGCGGTGGTCTATGGGAAGCATGAATGATTTCCTACGGTGGTTGAACTCGGAATCTTTTGTGCTTGGTTAAGGGTTATCCATTATTACGCCGGGACACGTAATTAGAGGCTCGTTTGTGTCTGGCGTGCTCGTAATTAGCAAAATATCGGTCAGGACTTTTAATCATGCTCCCGACCAGGAGATCTCGACATGCCAGCGCCGGCATTATCATTCAATGCAAGTTTTTTTTCTTTAAAACAAGCGTGTGTAAAATAGAGATATGAATAAAAATAAACGAATGATTTTTCTCGGTTCATATATCCAGAGAAATTCTCTCGTATAAAATGTCAACTGTAAGATAAATTACATCCTGCTATCGCAAGATGAAATAAATAATCGATTATCGTGAACAAACGCATAGCTAGCTTCTATATAAAAATTAAATTAATAAAAACATTCTCGAAAAATCAAAATAAACACGAACCGAATAAAATATAAAATTTCACTCGCTCATTCGAAAGTATAATTTTCTTCGTTATCCGAACTATAGCCTGCGTCTTTTAGCATTTGTAACGTGCATGCGCGAAGAAAATGATTCGTGTAGATAGCTAGCAATTTCTCTCCAATGACACGTGCAATAGAATAAATTACAAACAAGATCTAAATTCGGAGCAGGCGAGCGGGATATACGACGCCGCATCAGATACAACTTTCGCGCTTCTTCCTCTTCCTCGTACGGAGGAATTGATAGAGTCGCTTTGCATATCGTTGCGAAGCTGGCGTGCGAGATAAAACGCCCCAAGCCGCGATAATTGGACACCCGAGTGCGGTGACGTGTAAATATTTGTATCTTTCGAACGGGGTCGATACTCGAAAGACACGAACCCTTTGCACATGCAGCAGTAACGTAGTTCAGATTGCATCTCTACCTGCCGGAAGATGTCCTGAAAGCGATCATTTGATTTTTTGTAGCGCCCAACATTGCCGATTAAATTAAATGTCGCGATCTAATCGAGAGCTAAGCTTGCATCGATAAGATCAATATTAATCGAAGCACGGGTTAATAACGCGAGCGAGCGGGACGCGAACATGAGAATTGGAAATGGAAAATTAGAATTAATCCAGTTTGCCGCGATACTTGTATATTAACGGCAACTTTGAATAAATCTCGAGAAGCGCGATGTTAAATATTATGTACACAAGATA
>NW_021853643.1:0-3258 GCF_003651465.1 Formica exsecta | reverse complement strand
TACATCTAAAAAAAGAGGTAAGAGAGTCTTATGGGAACAATGTAAATATTTTCCACTTTAAACACTATGCCTATTATCATGATATACCTATATTGTTAGATTCTTGGAACAATATTGTCTCACATATGAGTCATTGAAGTGTAAACGTGCTAATGTAGTCATGTTGGAGTAAATGAGATGCTCTTTTACATCCATATATATATTCAATATTTATATACATTTTAGATATTCAATTTAATTAGATGTATATTTTGCATTAACATTACGAAAGTATGCGGCGGAAAATTTATGGAAGTGGAGGAAAATTTATATCAGCAAATATTTATTAGAGACTCTTTTTTATCAGATTATATTATACTTTCGATAATATCGCTTCAAATTTTTCTTTCGAGCAAATCTTTTAAAAATTTAAGATCTGAGAATAATTGACTCTCAAAACTCGATATATAAATCTGACATAAAAGCGACTGTTGAAAAATATAGAAATATGATAAAAATCGTGGTAAAAGAGACAAGGACAAAAATGAAACAGATTTAAAAATCTAGAAACATATAGAATATACAAAATTATCAAATAAGAGATAATCTATACTATTATAATTAATACAATGCTCTCTCTCTCTCTCTCTCTTTCTCGAGAAGGGGAGCGATCCTCCTCCCGCGCAAGCAGGTGTGTATAGCCGTTACTCTTTAGGATCATTTGTTCAGCCGTTGCGTTAAGGGTCAGGGCTAAGAATGATAAACGATCCCTTTGCCTCGTCTTCGGCGTATTCCTCCTTCGGGATTACCTTCAAGGGGAGTATAACGGGCTTCACCGGAGGAACAGGGAGGGAAGAGAGGAATAGGACCATCCTCTCGGTCCCTTCCTTCACCTTCGTCTTAATGTAGGCGAAATTTAAAGGGGCAGCTCTCTTCGAGACGGGGAGACCTTAAAGAGGAAATTCGTTGCTTCGCTAGTCGACGATCGCCGGTCGACGAGAGCGTCCGTGTCGCGACGAGAGGAGACACGGCGACGACGCGTCGCCCACGGGACGATTTAAATCAATTCGCTGCGCCGCGTAAGATAAATTCCCAGACTGACGTATAAGCGATCGCGAAAGTTTTTCATAGCACGCCGGGCGCCGCCGCCGCCCGCGTTACGTGCGATATGGCGTGGTACAAAAGTTTGCTCCTTAAACGATCCGATACGGTCGGCAAACTTCTTTCCGCGCTTGCACGGGGGGGTGCGCCGGGAAAGGGGGAAGCTGCGTGATTAAATCGGGTGCCGCATCGCGAATGATATACGTTCGCCTTCGCGTTCGCGCCGACCGTACGTGCGTTCGATTCGATCGGCGGGTAATTACTTACGTAAACTCCGAGAAGCGAAAACTGCTCTACGTCCTATCTTTTTTTTTTCTCTCCCCCTCTCTCTCCTTTCTATGACCACGGTGGTAGATAAAAAGTTGAAGGACGTCGTTATCGAATTTAAGTTTGCTCGGTATAATTTCGCGGGAAGCCCTATCTGCGCGTGATAGAGCTTAGCCCGACATCGGTATCAACCAATCCCAGGTGTTCAATTGGCGCTCCGCCAGAATTTAAGCTCGGCTTAAATTTTGCGCAGTCGCTGCTACCGCTACTACTACCACTATTGCGGACGACTATTACGGTAACTAGGGCAGATTCGGATTAGAATTAACTAATTGTTGCGTACACCATCCTAATTAGGTGAAATTCCCGCATGCTCTCCGCGCACTAATATTTGATTGGAACCGCGGGATATCCGCATGAGAGGAAGTTAAATCTATTTCCGTGGCACACGTAATCGTGATGTCTTATATAATCGATGGTATATTATTATAATATTCGGGAAAGAAAGTTTCGTAATTTGCGTAATTTTCTTTAGACTTGTTTAATTTTAAATTGTGAATTTTCAATTTCACTTCCCTATCAATATTCGGGCGGATGGAGTTGCAAGGTAACGATGACTTACCGATTACATTTAAATGGACTAGATGACTCATGTGGGGCGTCGTGGAGACCTGGCACTCGTAAATACCGCTGTCCCGATGCTGCGGATATTTTATCTGGAGCGTCCAGTCGTCCGAATGGGCAGTGTGGATCGCGCGAAATCGCTGGTCGTTCGTGTACGTGTAACGGCCAATTGTGAGCAAATGGACGTCTCTGTGCCGGACCCACGATACTTGTAGCGTCATCTGCAAAAAAAATTAGTTTGGAATTATAGCATATGCGAAAGAAAAAAAGCGGAGAGGGGTGGAGAGAGAAGAAAAGATACCGCGGTGGTCTATGGGAAGCATGAATGATTTCCTACGGTGGTTGAACTCGGAATCTTTTGTGCTTGGTTAAGGGTTATCCATTATTACGCCGGGACACGTAATTAGAGGCTCGTTTGTGTCTGGCGTGCTCGTAATTAGCAAAATATCGGTCAGGACTTTTAATCATGCTCCCGACCAGGAGATCTCGACATGCCAGCGCCGGCATTATCATTCAATGCAAGTTTTTTTTCTTTAAAACAAGCGTGTGTAAAATAGAGATATGAATAAAAATAAACGAATGATTTTTCTCGGTTCATATATCCAGAGAAATTCTCTCGTATAAAATGTCAACTGTAAGATAAATTACATCCTGCTATCGCAAGATGAAATAAATAATCGATTATCGTGAACAAACGCATAGCTAGCTTCTATATAAAAATTAAATTAATAAAAACATTCTCGAAAAATCAAAATAAACACGAACCGAATAAAATATAAAATTTCACTCGCTCATTCGAAAGTATAATTTTCTTCGTTATCCGAACTATAGCCTGCGTCTTTTAGCATTTGTAACGTGCATGCGCGAAGAAAATGATTCGTGTAGATTGATAGCTAGCGATTTCTCTCCAATGACACGTGCAATAGAATAAATTACAAACAAGATCTAAATTCGGAGCGGGCGATATACAACGCCGCATCAGATACAACTTTCGCGCTTCTTCCTCTTCCTCGTACGGAGGAATTGATAGAGTCGCTTTGCATATCGTTGCGAAGCTGGCGTGCGAGATAAAACGCCCCAAGCCGCGATAATTGGACACCCGAGTGCGGTGACGTGTAAATATTTGTATCTTTCGAACGGGGTCGATACTCGAAAGACACGAACCCTTTGCACATGCAGCAGTAACGTAGTTCAGATTGCATCTCTACCTGGCGGAAGATGTTCTGAAAGCGATCATTTGTGTTTTTGTAGCGCCCAACATTGCCGATTAAATTAAATGTCGCGATC
>NW_021853642.1:190868-193160 GCF_003651465.1 Formica exsecta | reverse complement strand
GAAATAAATATGCAATGAGAAATATAAATATAAATAAAATAAATAATATTGTATATAAAATAATATATAATAATATATAAATAATATACAGAGTGTTCGATAAATAAGTGACAGTTGGCGGCCAATCAGCGCCGATCTTTAGCCGGGCGCATGTCGATGAGTCGCGCGCCGTGAAGTGTGCTCTGCCGCATACTACCAGGTGCGCGGCTCACCGACGTGCGCCCAGCTAAGGATCGGCGCTGATTGGCCAGACTTTACTCATTAATAATTTCTTTATTAAGCGTTATAAAAAAAATGGTTCAGGACTTTTCGACTCAGTTTGACCCAATCTACCTCCACCTTTCGTTTGGTCATTTACTTGTCGGACACCCTGTATAAATAAAAAGATTTTCTGATTGCATCCCATTTTATGCGTGCAACAAACATTTTAAAGGATTAGGTACAATTAATATAATTTGTGATCAATTTATTTTAGCTGATAATAATCTAACAATACAGTATTATTCTGCAATTTTTTTATTTTTCTGAAAATGGGTTTATTGCAGCATATTTTATATTTATATTTTATTTATTATAAAGGTTATATCGATATTTATAAATAAACTGATCATATTTCCTAAATTGCACCACCACAATTTTTCTTGTGAAGGAGTATCAAGAGAAACAAAAATTTATTATTGTTCTAACTGTTACTTATAAATATATTATTTAATAATTATTACTTCATGTTGGATATCTTCTTTCTTATTTGCTATTGATAAAATATGATTTAATATAGGATATGAATTAATATTAAAATAAATATGTTATTTTTTAATTATTATATATTATGTGTGTGTGGATATTTTTTTATTTGTTCTTAATATATATAAATACGTATTAATAAACGATTCCTTTCCTTACTTATATCTTTTTATTATTTTTCCATTCGTAAATTTATTACTTTTAAAGGAAATACGATTTTGGACATTGATCGATATGATTTAGAAAATCCGGTTGTTTAGATCGTACCTTTTACACTATGTAATATAAATATTTATAACAAATTAATTCATTCTTGACCAAAAGTTAGACATCTAATAGTGAATGTCTAAAATATTAAGCTAAAATGTTCAATAATAATTTGCGTACAAATTAGCGTGCCAAATAGGAAATATAACGTAAAATATTTCAAGTAATGCGATATAGGCAATTTTCTCTATATATATACAAAAACTACTTATATGTGTATTTAGACTATTAGCAGCATAAAAAGATCGAAATATGTAACGTATAGTAAGAAAAGTAGAAATCTTAATATTTTAATGATTTTCAATGACACTCACTAAAAGTTATCATTAATCTTATCATTAATAGTTTTAATCTTTGAACACTGTGTTTATGAAGACTTCTAAACTATTTTAATTTCAGCCAATTTGATCGAAGCCACTTTTACATTTAAAATGATGGGGTCCTTTAGAAAAAAAAAAGATATTAATTGATATTATTAGATTGCTCTTTTTTGGACTTGAAATAACTAGTCAATGTATGCAATATACTTAAGCAATATGTAAAAAACAATTATATCTATAAATTACGATTTTGCCAACAGAAAATACTAATTATAAAAATATATGGTCTTACATTTTACATAATTTTTCTAAAATTATATTACATTTTCTATCCATTTATACCACAGTCAATTTTGTTATCGTTAACTTTTATAGTTTTAATTTACTCATTGATTTTAATCTTTATATTTTAAAATAAAACAATTTCTTTTATTAAATAGAGATTATTTTTTCTACAAGAATAATTATAATTCTACATCTGAACCTCGAGAACAATCGGAACGTATTCGTCCGATTAACCAGCTTAAAAAAATTGAAAATTGTTTTACCATTTTTTAATCTTGCCGGGTTGAATAAAGAACAGTAAAGTATGATATAGAAGCGCTCGTCAGCTGTAATGAAACGTGTAATGAGTATTTTTTATTTTGTTTATTTATTATACGTTATTGAAGAATTACATTGTGTATGTATGATTTATTTGTATATATTTCTCACCGAAGCGACACTTTGCATGGACGCTACAAATATTCCACCGAGAATCACATTGAAACTCATAGTACCTTTTTGCAGCAGAAAAAGTATCATTTTCTGTATACGTATTGGAACCATGTACCAACGGACATTATATCTACGACATAAAGAATTGAAAAAATTATAGATAGATAAAATTTTTAAATAACTCTTTCAATCACACGCATGCGCATACACACACATAAATATACGCATTTATATATATATATAT
>NW_021853642.1:179797-190769 GCF_003651465.1 Formica exsecta | reverse complement strand
TTTTTTTTTTTGAAGCATATTAACTTTGTAAGAAATTTCTAATTTTGAATTATGTTATAAGTATCTGCAAAACAAATACACTCGCATATGAAGTTGAAATTTTTCTTACACTGTGGCAAACACATACTCATTGTAAATTGTAATTTTTTGTGCAGTATAATTGGATAGAAACAAGTACACATAAAGAATAAGTAAAATAGTTAGAGATAGTATAAGTTGTCCAATGTCATCGGTAAATGACGCAATCTGAAAATTATGAAGAACATGTTACATGCTTATCATCGGCTTCTTACGCACTACACTGTTTTATGCATGTTATAAAATGTCAGTAGATTAAAATCCATAGTAACATGTCGCTATTTAATGTGTCACTTACATAATTGTGAGATTTTGTATAATTTTTGTAAGAAGTATGTGCGTATGTTGTATAAATATAGCTTATATTTGTAATAGAATAGGAGCACATGCAGTTAATTTTATAGGTTTGTAACTCATATATCGCTAGAGAGAGAATTTGTTATTTCTCTTTATTTATGTAAGTCTGTTGTCAATGAATTTTAATTTTACAAAGTAGCGTGCTGCTCGTGCAGGAATTTGAAGACAAAATTTACCCGAAGAAGATTACAGCAAAAACAAATCATGCCAGCCGCAATCAAGAAAAAAAACGACCCCTCAAAATTAGATATTAAAAAATTGCTAAGCCTTTAAATATGAAAAAAAATATATATTATTATTATTTGTGCATGTGTATGTGTGTGCACACACACATTAAATACTTGTTATTAATATTAGGTCTACCGGAAAGTTCTGTCCGTTTTTGGAATAAAACAAAATACAAATTTTTATTACCGTCAATAAACTTTATTAAATAATGTAATTGCCATTATTCGGAGAAGTATTGTCAGCAACTGGATAATTTAAATACAGCAGTCCAAGAAAAGAGGCCGGCGATGTACAATAGGAAGAACATCATACTGCATCATGATAATGCCAGGCCACATGCTGCTTTATTCTTCATTTTTGAATTTTTTGCCCCTCAAAAAATTTTGTAAGGACAAAAACAAGTGATAGTCGGAGGGTGCTAAGTCCGGGGAATATGGTGGATGCGACAGAATTTCCCAGCCTAGTTCTGCAATTTTTTGACGAGTATCCAAAGCAGCATGTGGCCTGGCATTATCATGATGCGGTATGATGTTCTTCCTATTGAACATCGGCGGCCTCTTTTCTTGGACTGCTGTATTTAAATTATCCAGTTGCTGACAATACTTCTCCGAATAATGGCAATTACATTATTTAATAAAATTTATTGACGGTAATAAAAATTTGTATTTTGTTTTATTCCAAAAACGGACAGAACTTTCCGGTAGACCTGCTACAACAATAATATGAACTTCATAGCGTTGCGATGAATGTTTACGGCACGACTTATCTCCTTACAACCCTTTTCCTCATTTTTGAAACCACCCTTTTGTGAAATATTAATTGCCTGCTCGATACGGTAACTGTAAATAATTTTGCTGTAATTATATAATTTGTCTAAGCATATTATTTAAATTTTTGTACATATTTCTACTCTATTTCCTTACCAGGCAATATTAAACATTGCAAAAACATGTTGAAGATATGTTATGAGCATAGTTCCTGTCGCTACCATTGCCAATAAGCCTATGCAAATTGCTGCGTGTCTATGCAGCGTAATTAAATAGAAATATTTTTCTTCATCAATGAAATATTCGGTCTCTATATACGACGGAGAATGTGATCGAGATTTGGTTTTGAAAATCAAAATGTACGGCCAAATATATATCAAAATAAAAATAAATTGACAGCATATTCCAAGTACTAAGAAAGATTTTAAAATAATCATATAAATTCATAAATATATTATCCCTTAATTTTTAACATTTTTTTACATTTGCAATTTATTTATTTGAATGTGAAACGATATTGGAACATAAAATAAAGATTGAGAAATATTATCTTACATATAAGTCCAATCGTAATATGTTTCGCTTTGCGTCCGTACTTTTCTATGATAGCGATCTCATTTTTGTCCGTTATCTCATTACACACATCTTGAAGTTGCTTCAGCGAACTCCTTAACTATCATGTTGACAATACTATATGTCATTTCTCTTTGTAACATTCAAAATCTATTATAATAAGGCCTTTGTATTCTTTCTCGATCGGATTCAAACTC
Organism: Formica exsecta; assembly: GCF_003651465.1. Taxonomy (NCBI): domain Eukaryota; kingdom Metazoa; phylum Arthropoda; class Insecta; order Hymenoptera; family Formicidae; genus Formica; species Formica exsecta. Next base: position 188,569 of record NW_021853642.1, on the reverse strand, counting down.
GTTTATCTACTTTATATTTTTCTTTAGTTTGAATTTACATTATGATGATTGAAGAATAGAAAATGAACGATATGTTAAGAAAAGATAAACTATCAAAAGTAGCTCGATCGAGAGCAACAAATACGTAAACCCATATGTATCGTATACAAAGATACATATGTATATCAATGATGCTTAATATTTACACGCTTACAATATCGGCGTTAATCCAAAACGAATTGTATTTGATTGCAAAACAAATGAAAAGGAATGCAGAAGATAAAACTTTATAGATTAGATCCAGAGTACATTCCGATGTTATAAATGTTGTCAACTGTAGGAAATAATGTTATTCATTATTTGTCAAAGCTACATTATTCGATTACACAGTTCAAAAAGAAAAAAAAACGCCGGAACGGAACTAGTCATTTCTTATAGGTTTTTGGACGCTAAACACGAATCCGGTTCCGAAATTGCTTCATCACGTCAAAATTTAAAAAAAAATTGCAATTAAAGTTGCAAAAAAGAGCTATTTTCACGAACTTTATCATATTATAGCTATAATATTGCAAATTTCTCAAAATTCTGACGTGATGGAGCAATTTCGAAACCGGATTCGTGTTCAGCGTCCAAAAACCTATAAGACATGACTAGTCTCGTTCCGGTGTTCGAAAAAAAGTTATTTTTTGTTGAACGGTGTTATCAATCTATAAATTTTCCATTTTTCGTTAAACTGTACACCGTTTTCGATAATACATATATTAATTTAATAAAAGAGGCACATAATTTATAATTTTATATACTGAATTGTAACATAATTATTACAAAAATAATTATGATGCAACATAATTATATTTAAATCATGCAACAAAATTAGAATAATGCTTTGATTCTTTTACGTCATTATAATATGCACGATTCTGTAATAAGATACAATAGAAATGAAAATATACCTGAAATATTATAAAAGTCATCAGAGTACCAAAAAGTAAAATTAAGTGAAGTTCAACTAGGGGCGACCGATGATAAGGCCACAAGCCAATGATGAGCAACAGAATTCGGTTGATGTTAAAATGTTGAGTCACGAGACAGATCATCTCTCTGTGACTGTCGACACAAGTTTGACGGAAAAGCAATACTCGAATATTCATTTATCCTTTCTCGATTTATCGACGCTTCATACACGACTTTTTTCTCATAGTATAAATTTTATCATCAGTAATCTTCTTAATTCGATAAATAAGAAATAGTCAATATTGCATATAGTGACTACTTTAAATTGCTTGGAAAATTAGACAATTACGTAATTATATAATTTAAGAAATTTTCTTATGTGAAGAATCATGAATAAACAATCGATTTGACATTGAGAGCAATTTAACAGAAGTTATTTTCTCACAGAGAAGTATTCACGAGAAGACATTTTTACACAAAAGTCGCGCAGTCGCAATCGCTACTTTTCGGTAACGCATATGTTTCATTCTATTGTATACAGGGTTGAAAGACACTCTTTTAAGTTGTGCTCAATATCAACACATCTCAGTATATTTAAATCGGTACTACCAAAACATGTTATTCTTTACTAAATGTCATTTTACAGTATTCTTTTTGTTTAAATTTTTATATTAAGGAAAAGTTACTCAGGGTTATGTCCTTGACAACATATGTCAAGGTCAAAGTCATCGGTGAGGTGTAACTTAATATGCATATTTACCATGTTCTCTAATAACTTTCTTAATTTTAAATATAACAAATTAAAATGAAAACACAATAAGGGTTCTAATATATACAAATATGATAAAAAATGTCTTAACGGACGATAGGGAGTCGGTGCAGTAAACAGGACGCAAAAGATTAAATTGTCAAAAAAATTCCGTTTATTATAAAATTGTACGTTTCGGTCTCGGTTTAGACTATCTTCTGCTTATAATAAATAAATAAATATATATATAATAAATAAATTAGATCAAACGCGCATCGTAACCTTCACGCGACTCACAGAACTCCACAGCATGTCCGTGTTTATTAATTTTCTAGAGTTTTACACAATTCGTGATATTAAAGAAATAAAATTTAAATTTTTGTTTTTATTGATATATCTTTTTCAATTATGTATATTTAAATATATATAGCATTCAACGTATCAGTATGTATATCGCATTAGGAAAAAAAGTTTACTCTAACGAAAGATAAATATATAATTATTTATTATCATCGCATTTCTGTTAATTTGAGCAGCTTCATTATATTATTATATTCATCTAATATATCCATGTAATGTATCGAATCTGTATTATATCGACTTTATATAGTATTAGTTCATCGATATCGGTATAATACATTAATTATTGTCTCGTGGAATAAAGAAATGTAAAGTACGAAACCGACGCGCTGACCAACTGCAATAAGAGATATCTTCTTGAAATGTTTGAAATATACTCTTTGTTGAATAAATTCTGATAAAATTTTCACCGTGGCAAAGCCTTCTAAGGATCCTACAAACAATCCACCGATAACTACTAGATTGTCAAAAGCTTTAGTTCCCCTTTGTAACAGGAATAGTATCAGCTTCTGTATATGTAAGGGTGCTATATACCATTGAACATTGTACCTACGAAATGATAGTCAAACAGCTGACCAGTGATTTTTGACGAGCATAAAATTCATAAATAATCTTTAGAATACGTATATTTGTTTAAGAAAACATTTTAACTTTTGTCTTTTTTTAATTTTATTTTGCATGCATTGCCTTTGTCTTTTATCTTAATTATTTTAATTTGTGATTGTCACATGAAAATCTTTCTTACACAGTAGCAAATATATGATTATTATGATCTATAATTTGTTGTCCACAATAGTTGGCGAGGAAAGTATATATATAGTAGACGTTCACAAAAATACAATACTTTATAATTTGTGCGATAGCGCATTCAGATGACAGTTCGTGAAAAATCTGAAATACGAGTTTTACAATAGCGTAATTAATTTTTTTATGTATGTTTTTATCATGATTTTACGCTTTATAAACTGAAAACTAAACGGATATGATCCATTCAGATTGTTAGTGAAATTATAGCACTACATATACACTACATGTACAATTGCTCTTTATTAGAAAGTACATGTATGAAGGAAAGACAATACTTACCTGATAAAGATTGAGACTTGCTGTAAGTAATCCGTCCATTATAAGGACGAATAAGAATTTATTAATTGAAGAAATAAAAATTTTTGTAAACCTTCAATAAAAAATGTGAAAGATATTATTTGCGTTCTTATACAATACGTACCGTAACACATAGAAGTCAATTCAGGCATAGATTTTTTCTTTTTATTCAATCAAATCCATTTTAGTTCGTAATGTTAATTCGACTCCATTTCTTTGTTTATTATTTCTTTATTTCCAATATTAAATACATTAAAGAGAATAAGTTTATAATTAAAAATTTTTTGAAGTAAAATTAACCGCGTGAAATTAAATGCGTATAGGTTTTATGGTATTACTTTGTATAAAAGCTATTAAATTTTTAATCATTTATAGCAATTAAAAAGTATCTGAGGTTTGACATTTTTGCTAAACAAAATTTGTCAAGGAATTTATACTTAAAGTGAATTCTACATATTACGATACTTTCTATAAACATATATATCCGAGAAATACAAACTTTATAGCCTTGCGATGCATATCTACGGCGTACACTATACCCATGTAAATTAAATTTGCACTTTTTGCGGCGCTTATTTGTCGAGTGTCAATGCTCATGATCCTCTCCATACGATAACTATAAATTACGTGATACGTTAATAATTTTATAATTACACTAAAAATATTTTTTTTTAATTACAAGGGGCAGTCAGATATAAACCGAACTTTTTCCAACACTTTTTATTTGATCAAAATATTTCCAACGCACAAATCTTTTTTCTACATAGTTCCTACTAACATTTAATTTACTAACATTTTTGCCACCGGATTGATAGTTTTTGTATTGAAAATTATGTAGAAAAAAAACTTGAATATGCGTTGGAAATATTTCGATCAAATACAAAGTTTTGGAAAAGTTTGATTTATATTTGACTGACCCTCGTAAATAAATAAATTTTTTTAATTTTGATTTTTTTTACTTAAATAAATATATATTTTGTTTTGAAAAATGTTTTGTTACATAGTTATATTAAATAAATTATTATTTGCATGTAATAAAAATTGTAATTTTGAAAATAAAATATTTAAAATTATGATATAAAAAAATATTTATTTGAAGATAAAAATTATTTATTAAAATAAAGAAAACCTATGTTTTTGAACCAAACAGTCAAAAATTTAAAAATATTTATTAATGGAAGTAATTTAATATAATAAAGATAAAAAGCAATCTTTTTTTATTTACAAATAAAAGCATGCTTTGCTTTTAATTTATATTTTACTAATTCAAATATATTTGCTGCTTGATTGAAATAACTATCTCTTTTGCAAAAATTTAATAAATAATTTTTTTAAATAAAAAAAAAATTTTTTGGGTTTAGTACATTTTTTCAGTGTATCTACTCGTGTACAATGTTATTACATAAGAGTAAATCCAGATATGAATCCAGTACAATTTTGTCGAATCTTTTTATTCGAAATAATGAAACTTTTAATTTTGTGTCGACATAAATTTTCATTTTCATTTCTATATACGTTAATTTTCTCACCTAGCAATCCTTAACATTCCACAAATATGTTGAATATATGTTAAACACATTGTTCCCGTCGCTAGCATTACCATTATTCCTATGCAAAATGCTGCATTGGTATGTAACATAATTAAATAGAAATATCTCTCTTGATCAATGAAGTATTCTGAGACGATTTGTAGCGAAATGTATGGTCGAGACTCATTCCCGGGCATTACCATGGCGAAAATATGGGGTAGAAATGGAGAAAGAATAAAGACACTCGTGCCACACATGCCAATCACTAAAAAGAGATGTAAGAGCCACAATCATGGGGGGATATTTACTTATTAATATATTACAAAAATTAGTAACTATTGTACGTTATAAATTTATTTCATCTCTATTCAATTAATTTGGCCAGAAACTCGACTCCGAGTAAAAAACTTATTAAACACTTTTCAAGTAATTAAAATTATGTGAGATTGGCTTACGCGTAAGTGTTTCAGTGTAACGTCTTGCAATATTCCAATATTTTTCTATAATGGCGACTTCGCTCTCATCCCTTAGCTCGTTATAGGTACATTGAAGTAGTTCTAATAAATGTTTTACCTGTTGTATCAACGAAATTTACCATAGGTGTTTTGTTGAGGCATAACAAAGATTGCAATACATATAACACGTTTATTCAAACAAGTAGAAAAATATGTATTCTTCACTTACGACATCCATGTTAAACGAAAACTTGCTGTACAGTATCAAATGGAACATGAAGAAAGATGCGGCAGAAAGAATCTCAATAACGTATTGTAGAGTGCATTTTGAAGTCACAAATATCATAAACTGCGAGAAATGATTTTGTTGAATCAGTCGCATCAAAAAAATAACACGTTTCTTATCTTATCAACAAGCAAAAAGGTCTAAATTATTAAAATTATTCTATTCTATGCATGGGTTGAGCAAAAGTCGCGCAAAGTATGACAAAATCACACACATAAAATTATGTAATAACACAATTACATTTTGCCGCTTGTCCTACTCATACATAGAGAAGAGAACAATTAACAATTTAGATCTTTCTATCTACTGATAAGATAGTAAAATGTATTATGCAATAATTTTATATATTGTATAATATTATATATATTGTATAGAAATTAAGTATACATATATATTACACATATAAAAATAATTACATAATTAGTAAAGGTATATTATCGTAAAAGGTGTATATATGTGCCATAATCAACATAAATACATACCAGATCACAAATGCCACAATTAACATAAATACGTACCAGATTACAAATAACAATATGTTAGCTTATAAAATTTATGTAATGTAAATATCGCATAATTATGTAAAACCATTGATGTACTTGAAATAAAATGAAGCTTGTCAGAATGCCGTAGAGCAAAATCAGTTGCGCTCGAACGAGTTTGGATTGCGCGTAAGGCCATAAGCCAACTGTGAGTAAGAGAATACGATTGATGTTAAAATACCGACTTTCCACACAGATCATTTCTTCGAGAGAGTTGAGACACGTATGACCGTGAGGGAGTCGATGACGTTCCTTTCATCCCCTCTTTTCCAGACCAATCGATTAAGCGTTCCCTTTCTTTTTTACGAAAATTTTATAAAATTGATACTAAGTGCTAGAGAACATTAGTACGCCTTCGACATTAATTCGCAATTTAGCAACGTTTCTCGTGAAAATTGTCCACGATTAAGCGATCGATATGATGCTTAAAGGTTATTTGTGAGCAATTCAACGGATGCCTTTTTCTCAGCAAAAAGGAGGAAAAACAGACTCGAGAGAGAAAAGTATCACGCAGGCGCATTTCCTTTTTCTCAGCGTTACAACATCATTCTAGTACACGCACTCATGAGATACGGTTGATCTTCGAAAGAATCGTCTCCCGATTTGAAGTATCGATGTATCATTTATCAAACTTACCGCTCTGCAAGTATGTAATATCATTTTTCAACAGAAATAGTTCTGCTATGTATGTTTACATAAATCTTTATTACGATCGAAATACGTACGCAAAAAATCAAAATGCCTAACGACAATATAACATTAATCAAAGAAATACTCATTATTATGTGCTCAAAAAAAGTAAATATTTTCTTTTGAAGAATATTATAAACTTTTATCAAAGAAAAGTCCGATATGGTTAATTTAATGTAAGAAAATTTATTAGATTAGAAAAATTTAATGTATTTATTTCAATTATATAATTTAATATTCTTGATTGAAGTATTAAATTTACTAGGATCCAGAATACATTTTGAATAAATTTGATCCTTATGATGAACTTATGATAGATTTGCGAATATATGAACTTTTGAAATACTTGAAATAAGTAATATTTATGACCTTGACAACATATGTCAAGGTCAAGGTTATTGGGGCTGGGTCCCCTATTCGCTATATTTACCTTTACTTGTATATAGTATGTATCTGTGTGTATTATTTGATATATAGCACATATAATAGCTAATGTTATATGTCATCTGTAAGAAGAATCTTTTGTTTTAGCTTCATATATATAAGACATTTAAATTATCAAATTATATTTAAAGATAATATGGCTCTTATTGAAGACAACTTTATTTCTTAAATTTTGATTTTTTTTTGCACATTTATTGTAAAAAAAATTAATTATAAAGAAATATGACCATACTAATATTAACAATATAAAAATTATTTATTTAAAAATAATGTAAATTCATATATTGCAAATAGTGAAAATAAAACATGAGAATAATGTAAAATTAAGTGAAATTGTATCAGTGTTTTATATGCTCAGTTTTTTTTATGCACATCGAAAATTATATAATATATGTACTCTATGGTATCTCTTTCTGATTGCATATATTTATATCTTCGGAAATCTCTTATACGTCTGTTCACGTACAAATTATGAAATGAATATTACACTATTTTTAATTTTTTTTTATTGTAATATAAAAAAATTGTATATTGAAGTTTCGTTAAAATTAAATTTTTGCCAGATTATTATTTTATTAGAATTTCTCTTCTTACCTTATTATTGCGTTGAATATATGACAGTAAAATAAGAGACCGAAGTTTTCACCAGCTGTAATGTTTACTTGTAATATATTAAATGCAATCTGAGAGCTATTTATTTCCTTACCGTGGCGAAACACTCTAACGATCCAATAAAAAATCCGCCGACACCTAAAGTAAAGTCTTGGGTGTTACTTTGCAACAGAAACAGCATCAGTTTCTGTACATGTAACGGAGCTATGTACCACTGAACGTTATATCTACAAAATTAATGCGAACAAAAAATTCGTAATTTTAGAAAGATAGATAGATTAATAACTTCTTGATACATATATACATATATATACATTATTCGCGTATATATACGCTCTCATCTCTCTTATAAACAACTATGATATTTTTTTTTAATGTAAAATGTTATATAGCTATACATATAATGTTATATAATTATCCTATATAATTGTACTTCATAAAATTATATCTTACACGGTAACAAATACATGATTATTATGATCTGTTACATTTTGCCCGACATAGTTGGCGCAAAACATATATAAAACGCTAATAAACACAAGTACAGAGGGAAATAAAATTTCATCGATATTATTATCTCCGTTTGATGCAATATGAAAAATCTAAAATACAAATTTTATAATTGTACATAATCAGGTTTTCTAAATATAGTTTGTTAATCATTTTACGAATCAAACATGTTAACAATAAGTTCCTAAATTAATTTAGTAAAAATTATAAATACAAAAATATGTATACAGATTTTTTTCACATTGTGTAATTTTTTCTAAAGTGATTTTTAATATGTTAATTATATATTTTATTTACAATAATATATCATATAAACAGTATTAGTTAATCAAAAGTATTAGAGTAAAAGAGAAAAAAAAAGATAAAAAACCAATCACAGATCCTCACTAAATTCAATACCAACCATCCTTTAATGATACTCTATTTATTTAAGAAAATCTAATCCGATATTTCAAAATTTACGTAAGTTACAACGTGTACAGACATTTCTTAAAAAATTCAAAATTTTATAAAAAATGAATCCTTTCACCGATTCTCACCAAATTCAATACCAACCATC